>NC_067400.1:191428225-191733813 GCF_016432865.1 Antechinus flavipes | reverse complement strand
GATGCCATATGGTATGGAGGAGGATACTATGAGATAGAGTAGTGTACTGACCCAAAGGCTTTCAGCAAAAATGGCATAGACCATAGGCAGATTTATAGGGGAAATTTTAACCTCAAGGACCTAAGCAGGATTTCTGACAGGAAAGGTGAGACCACCAGCAAGGGATGAAGGGTGGGAAACTTCCATAGATGGTGGGACCAGGAGGCTAAATTGATTCCTGTCAGTGTCCTGCCCCAGGAGGCAATTCCATCAATATTTCAATATTTTATTTTTGCTCCGCCAACCACACATAGGACTTTATATCAAAGCACTCATGAAGGAAAATGATATCCATATTCAGATAAAGTACTCATGGACTATGAATAAAGATTTATTTTTCCACTTTTTTTCTTTTTTGTGTTTTTTTTTCTTTTGATCTGTTTTTTCTTTCACAATTAAATAATATGGGAATAAATTTTACATGACAGCACATGTATTACCTATATCAAATTGCCTACCATTTTCAGAAGAGAAGAGAGGAGGGAGGAAGGAAGGAAAAAGAATTAAGAACTCAAAATCTTGTAAAAATGAATCCTAAAAATTGTCTTGACCTATAATTGAGAAATAAAACAAAATATTATTTTAAAAAAGAAAAAAAAAAGTTGGAGTAAAAAAAATGAGGGAAATAGAAAAACAAGAAAAATTAGTAAAAATTTACTCAGAAAAATAACTAAAACTACGCATGTTATTTGTGTCATTCATATTTGTTACATATATTTTCTTTTTCTTTTTTTAAAATAACTTTTTATTGACAGAACCCATGCCAGGGTAATTTTTTTACAATATTATCCCTTGCACTCACTTCTGTTCTGATTTTTCCCCTCCCTCCCTCCACCTCCTCCCTCAGATGGCAAACAGTCCTATACATGTTAAATATGTCACAGTATATCCTAGATACAATATATGTTTGCAGAACTGAACAGTTGTTGCACAGGGAGAATTGGATTCAGAAGGTAGAAATAACCTGGGAAGAAAAACAAAAATGCAAACAGTTTACATTCATTTCCCAGTGTTCTTTCTTTGGGTGTAGCTGCTTCTGTCCATCATTGATCAATTGAAACTGAGTTAGGTCTTCTCTTTGTTGAAGATATCCACTTCCATCAGAATACATGCTCATACAGTATTGTTGTTGAAGTATATAATGATCTCTTAATTCTGCTCATTTCACTTAGCATCAATTCATGTAAACCTCTCCAAGCCTCTCTGTATTCATCCTGCTGGTCATTTCTTACAGAACAATAATATTCCATAACATTCATATACCACAATTTACCCAACCATTCTCCAATTGATGGGCATCCATTCATTTCCAATTTCTAGCCATTAGAAACAGGGTTGCCACAAACATTTTGGCACATAGAGGTCCCTTTCCCTTCTTTAATATCTCTTAGGGTATAAGCCCAGGAGTGCTGCATATATTTTCAAAAGATTTTTTTTTACGTAATACTATTACTTGGAAAATATAACAAAACATGGAAGTTGTGTACTACTCTTGTCTTCTTTGGAAAAAAAATTAAAGTATGCTGTTATAAGAATACTTTTAAAGATAACAGACTTGGGTGAGGGTTTAGTTTTCACAGAGTTAAGAAACTTAAATTACAGAAATTCAGAGAAATGAAATTTAAATATGAAAAATGAAATTGAAACCTAAGAAATGGAAACTAAAAGTTAGGCTGATGTGAAACAAAGAAAATAATTTATAGAGGAAAGCCAATAATTAGAATAAAAAAAACATATTATGAAATGTAATCAAGGGCGGGGACTCACACTCATGGTTAGGTGCTCTGTAGTATTCAGCCAATGGGGATTCACTTTTTGAGCATAGTTCCAAATTGTTCTCCAGAATGGCTGGATGTGTTCACAAATCCACCAACAATGTATCGGTGTCCCTGTTTTCCCACATCCCCTCCAACATTCCCCATTATCTTTCCCTGTCATTCTAGCCAATCTGACAGGTGTGTAGTGGTATCTCAGAGTTGTCTTAATTTGCATTTCTCTGATTAATAATGATTTGGAGCATATTTTCATATGTCTATAAATAGTTTCAATTTCTTCATCTGAGAATTGTCTGTTCATATCCTTTGACCATTTATCAATTGGAGAATGGTTTGATTTCTTATAGATTAGGGTCAGTTCTCTATATATTTTGGAAATGAGGCCTTTATCAGAACCTTTGATTGTAAAAATGTTTTCCCAGTTTATTGTTTCCCTTCTAATCTTGTTTGCATTTGTTTTGTTTGTACAAAAACTTTTCAGTTTGATATAACCAAAATTTTCTATGTTGTGGTCAATAGTGATCTCTAGTTCTTTTTTGGTCATAAATTCCTCCCTCTTCCACAGGTCTGACAGGTAAATTATCCTATGCTCTTCCAATTTATTTATCATCTCATTCTTTATGCCTAGATCATGAACCCATTTTGACCTTATCTTGGTGTACGGTGTTAAGTGTGGGTCAATGCCTAGTTTCTGCCATACTGATTTCCAATTTTCCCAGCAATTTTTGTCAAATAATGCATTCTTATCCCAGAAACTGGTGTCTTTGGGTTTGTCAAACACTATATTACTAAAGTTATTGGCTGTTTTGTCCTTTGAACCTAACTTATTCCATTGATCAACTAGTCTATTTCTTAGCCAATACCAGATGGTTTTAGTAACTGCTGCTTTATAATATAATTTTAGATCTGGTACAGCTAGGCCACCTTCATTTGATTTTTTTTTCATTAATTCCCTTGAAACTCTTGACCTTTTGTTTTTCCATATGAATTTTGTTGTTATTTTTTCTAATTCATCAAAGTAGTTTTTTGGGAGTCTGATTGGTATAGCACTAAATAAGTAGATTAATTTAGGTAGTATTGTCATCTTTATTATATTTGCTCACCCAATCCAAGAGCATTTAATATTTTTCCAGTTGGTTAGATCAGACTTTATTTGTGTGGAAAGTGTTTTGTAGTTTTGCTCATAAAGTTTCTGATTTTCCCTTGGCAGATAGATTCCTAAATATTTTATACAATCAGTAGTTACTTTAAATGGAATTTCTTTTTGTATCTCTAACTGTTGGGTTTTGTTAGTGATATATAAGAATGCTGATGACTTATGTGGGTTTATTTTATATCCTGCAACTTTGCTGAAGGTGTAGATTGTTTCTAATAACTTTTTGGTAGAATCTCGGGGATTTTCTAAGTATACCATCATATCATCAGCAAAGAGTGATAATTTGGTTTCCTCATTGCCTATTCTTATTCCTTTAATCTCTTTCTCAACTCTTATTGCCAAAGCTAGCATTTCTAATACAATATTAAATAGTAACGGTGATAGTGGGCAACCTTGTTTTACTCCTAAAGGAACATTTTTGAAAAGCATCTGAAGAGTGCATTCTTTTACCATACACAGGTTGGCTTATTACAGAAGATTATTTAATTTAATTGGCTAATTGGTAAACTGGCATGAACTTATTATTAATATGAAATGTGTATATATGTTAAAAAAAATTACACAGTATTTGTTGCATAAGTAATATTTTTTTAATCTTCAAGGTATATAAGCTTTGGAATGGAATCAAAGAATCTAATTATATTTCACAGTTTAATGGCTTTCCAGAATGTCTGGATCAATTCATTTCTTTACCAATAAACAGTACATAAAGGTCCCTACTTTCTGAAAGAACATACCACATTTGTTGTTTTATTTAAAAAATATATATTTGTTAGAATAATATAAGTGAGGTAGAATCTCTCATTTGCTCTAATTTTCATTTCCCTAATTATTAGTAATTTATATAATTTTTCCCTTAATATGACTATTGGTAGATTGAATTTCCTTTTTAGGAATATTCTTTCAATACAGCAATATTCTTTGCTCATTTACTAATAGGAAAATGGCTCTTATTCTTTTAAAATTTGAATCAGTTCCTTATATATTTTGAAAATGAGATCTTTACTAGAAACTTGTTGCAAAGATTTTCCCCACAACTTCACGAAGTTCATGATGCTGCAACTTTGTTTCTTCCAGCTCCATTCTATTTTTTTTGGAGGAAATGGAGGAGTGCTAAACAATTGGAGTTAAGTGAGTAGTTTAGGTGTCATAGGTGTGGGGCAAGCAATGTGATTTCTCAGAAACTGTCTGCTAAAGAGAAGCAATCTTGAAAAAACAAATCTTTTTATGTAGTTACCTCATCTTTAGTCAGCCCATTATCACTATTATGCTATATAAGGGAAAAGCAACCACAAAAGCCCATCTAGACTAAAACCTTTGCATGAGGGGATTTTTGGGAGGGGTTGGGTAGTGTTTGATCATTTAATTAAGCTCTCCTTCTGTGAAATCAACTCTCCTCATTCTGGACTTACAGGAGTGGAGACTGCCCACTTCTTGAGAGATTCGAATAAAAATTTTCTACCTTCACTTTGAGAGATCTCCTAGTAGTCAGTTTGGGTTAAGGTCTCTGTACCCCACACATATGTAATAAGTTTTAAGTGTCTGAAGCTGGATTTGAACTCAGAGCCTCCTGAGTTTTATTTTATACACTGATCCATCTAGCTACCTCATCTCCTCTATTTCAATTTTCCTGAGTTTCCTTATATATCTAGGGCCCTAAATGAGGAACATTAAAAAGATTCAATCCAATCAATCAACAAATATTTATTTCTAAGAAAGTCAGTCATTTCAAGAAGGGATCCATGTATTAAGCAATTCATTATTTGTAGAAAACAAACTACATATTCAACAATTAAGGAATGGTTGAATTAAGCATCAAATATGAACAGATTATATCTTAACATTATATAATAATTATAACATTAACATTATATCTTGAACAATAAATATGATAAATTCAGGAAAACACTGGAAGACATATAAAGTGATACACTATAAAAAAGAAACCAGAACAAAAAAACCCAATGCATACATTAATTACATCAAGATAATTCAAGAATTCAAGAAAAAACCCAAGTAAATCAACAAAAAAGATGTTGTTTTTTAATTATCAAATTAAAAACACATATGCTTTCCTTTAATAATGTCTCATAAAGTTGCAAATAGAAACATATTTTTTGTATTTAAAATTTATATATTTATTTTTAATATACATTGCTTTATCTTGGCAAAGAAAAATAAGAACAAAGGGAAAAACCATGGGAGAGGGAAAAAAAACAAAAAATAGAAGTGAACATAGCATGTATTGATTTACATTTCATCTCCATAGTTCTTTTTTTTCTGGATGCAGATGGCATTTTATATCCAATATCTACAGTGACTGCCGTAGTTCATTGAATTATCAAGAAGAAGCAAGTCTTTCACAGCTGAACATCACACATTCTTGCTGTTATTGTGTACAATGTATTCCTGATTCTCCTTGTTGTACTCAGCATCAGCTCATATAAATCTTTCCAGGTCTTTCTAAAATCAGGTTGTTTGTCATTTTTAAAAATAAAACAATAATATATACCACCACTTATTCAGATTCAGCTGTTCCCCAATTGATGTGCATCTATTCATTTTCCAATTCTTTGCAACCATAAAAAAATACTACTACAAACATTTTTTTTCACATGCGCATCTTTTCCCCTCCTTTATAATTTTCTTGGGATACAGACCTAATAGTGGCAGTGCTGGGTCAAAGGATATGCATAATTTTAATGACCTTTGAGTATAGTTCTAAATTGCTCTCTAAAATGGTTGGATTATTTCACAACTCTACCAACAATGAATTAGTATCCCAGGTTTCCCTTCCAATATTTATCACTATCTTTTCATGTCATCTTAGCTTATCTGAGAGATGTTAGGTGGTATTTCAGAGTTGTCTTAATTTGCATTTCTCTGATCAATAATAATTTAGAGTACCTTTACATGACTAGAAATGGTTTGAATTTCTTCATCTAAAAATTATCTATTCTTATACTATGATCATTTATAAATTGAGGATGAAAATGTATTCTTATTTAAAACACCATTGGGCTCTTTTGCTTAGCTGTTTTGGAGAAATGCACAGGATAGGGTGTCATTTTTAGATGTCTTTTGGAATATATCTGTTGTGAGCTTTTTCTTCTCAAAAAGCAGCCAGGTGATAAAAGTTCAGATCTTTTATTATTTCCAATATAGCCCGGTTAGCTTAGAGGCCTATCTCTCTGCTTGGTTCCAAGAGCTCTCTCCAAATGTCTTTAAATCCAAAGGTCTGGTCCTTCAGCCTCTGCCTCTGCTTTTCTTCAGCCTCCAGCCAGCTCCAGTCTTCATGTCATTCCGGTGAAATCTCGACTTGTAGCGTCTTCCTCTCCAGAGCCCTCTCCGACTGGCCCATTGGCCTATTTATGCTCCTTCCAGAGAGAGGGATTATGGGTAGTTCTACTTAGTACCTTGTTTCAGTTCTGCCCAAAACATCTTCTTGTAAGATTAGATCAACTCTAATTACTTAGCAGTTAGTAAGGATTCCAACATCTCCCCCTTTCTTTTGTTTTAAAACATAGGGGGTTTCTGAGGGGATACACATAAATCCATCAATATGGGCCAGAACTTTGTAACAGATATACATGGTATACATAAATCCATCAATATGGGAGGCATTATACATAATTTACATAAGCACATAGCAAAACACAGGCTAGTAGTAATGTAACAAATAACATGAATCATCCTGAAAATTTACACATGTCCATAAGTCCTAGAAATAGTCCAATAGGATTCCATTGTCCATTAGTTCATGTGCCAGGAATCTAATAATTCCTGTAAGCTCTGAAGTACTGCAAAAGGTCTCATCAACAATTTTTCATCTCAGGGAACCCAATGATTCTTGCTGGTTTTTCAAGAAGTAAAACAGTTTCATCTTGTGTTAGGAAATCCAATGATTCCTGAAGCTTTTAAAAGTCTTTTTAACAGTTTCATAGTCAGCCATCTGATTCTTTCTCCATCTGTGGAAATATAAGCAGATCCTCTTCCCCAAGCAGTTAATCTAATTCCCTTCTATTTACCAAATTTGGGATTTCTCCTCATCATCTGGTAATTATATTGGAGTCGTTTGCATTGGATATTGTCTTGTTGTCTTAAAAGGCCTGTATTCTTCCCAATTGTAATCCTGATTGCTTTTCTGTTGGTTGATGACATCAGAATCCTGAATTTCTAAAGTCTCTCTGGGTGTAACCTCAGCTGCTATCATGCCCCACCTGTCCTTTGATTGATACTTTATAGCTGGGCCCTGCCTCTCATTCCTCTAGGTCAATATACATTTAGAGGCCCAGTGAAAGCCTCGGTTACATTTTGGACATGGGGTTTTGGGTTTTCTCTCACCCTGTCTTCTCACTCTGTCTCCATATCTACAATGAGCTCTCAAATGTCCAACTTTTCCGCACTGAAAACATCGACGAGTTTCTCTAGAATTCCTCTGCCAAGAAGGACCTTGTCTAATTCTTTTGCAAACCTCATTGGCATTTTCCTTAGCCAAATGTTTAGTCATTATTTCTGTTTCTGCATTGTCTCCAATGGTTCTTATTACAGCTGTTTGTAAACGTCCCACAAAATCTGCAAAAGGTTCATTGGGACCTTGCTCTATTTTTGTGAAAACATTATTTCCATCTTTCTGTCCAGGGAGAGAATTCCAAGCTTTTATTGCAGCCTTAGAAATTTGCTCATACACTGTTATGGGATAATAAATCTGTTCTGAACTCTCTGCATACTGACCTTCACCAGCTATTGGTCAAAAGCAACTTGTACAATAGCTCCTGTTTGCCTATTGCATTGGGCTTGAATCCTACATAATTCATGAAACTCCGAAAGCCACAATAAATTTTGTCCCGGTTCTAGACAAGTTTTCGTTATGGATTTCCAGTCATTCGGGTTAGGATTTCATAAGATAAATTATCCAGTAACATCTTCACATAAGATGATGTAGCCCCATAAAGAGTGCAACCCTTTTTCAAATCTTTAATTTTTCCCAAATTAAAAGCAGTGTATTTTCTCTCTTTTTGACCTGAGGAGTTGAGCTCTTCAATCACAGGATATGCATTTATAAAATCAGATATATCTTCTCCTTCATTTTTTGCTTTAATTAATGCTATTTCTAATCTTGTCAAATTCTGCTTTACAGGAGAAGCTGACTGTGTTTCTGTCTCTCTCCCTCCCCCTTGTTCCACCCATGAAGGGTTCATTGTGGGGGAAGGGTCATGAGATGTGGAATCACCTAATTCCTCCTGCTGTGAAGTATCATACTCAGAATTGTAATTAACTCCATTCTCATCTGATTCGTCCTCCTTTTCACCTAGTAAAGTTGGCTTTTCTTCCTCCTGTACTTTCCTTTTCATCATTCTATCACTTAAATAACTTCTTATAGCCAATTGTATTACATTATATGTATTAATTATTGAGTTAGGCCCATTTTTATCATAGAATTGACAAAGATCCTCTCCAACCAATTTCCATTCATTTAGATCTAATTCTTATCAAGAGAGAAACAAGGACATATGTCCTTTACAGTTTGTAAAAATTCAGTGATTTGCTGTAAACTTATAATTAAACCTTGGCTTTCCATAATTTTGACAATGCTCTCTAAACATTTTCCTTGAACAGAAACAGGCTGTTTTCTAAATATCTGTCCATCTTAGCTGAAATTCTACTTTAACTCTTTTAACAAAATTTCTTTGTTGCACTCACCCTAATTTCTGGGTTGAAGAGTCTTTTCCACTGGATCAGGATCAGAGGCTTTTCCACTTGAATCAGGATCGGAGCTTTTCCACTGAAATCCACTGAGGGGTCTGTTTGTCCCACGTTCAGGGCGCCAAAATGTTGTGGTCTAGTTCAGATGGATCTGAATCAGTTCTTGTTCTTCTCAAAACACAGCCAGTTTAGCTTAGGGCCCTCCGAGTATCTCCAAATCCAAAGGTTCTTTCCTTTAGCCTCTGCTTCTGCTTTCTTCAGCCTCCAGCCAGCTCCAGTCTTCATGTCATTCCGGTGAAATCTCGACTTGTAGCGTCTTCCTCTCCAGAGCCCTCTCCGACTGGCCCATTGGCCTATTTATGCTCCTTCCAGAGAGAGGGATTATGGGTAGTTCTACTTAGTACCTTGTTTCAGGTTCTGCCCAAAACATCTTCTTGTAAGATTAGATCAACTCTAATTACTTAGCAGTTAGTAAGGATTCCAACATATATCCATACCATCAAGAAATAATTTAGAAAAAAACATTAAGCCCCAAAAAAGAACTCAAATAATATCAATAATTGCCAAGTCATGTATCTTCCTGAACATCTCTATAAAACCATTATGAGAATGGCTTTCATTAATAATATCCTTAATACAAGGATGGGAATATATATTTTGACAGATAATTTTCTATTACCAATTAAATATTCACAAGCTCACAAATTACTGAAATATGTCAACAATATGAGAACCCGCTGCATCTTTTGTTTGATGATTTCCCAAAATAACTTAACTCAGTGGGACAACATGAATTTCCAAAGACTCTTTTCACACATTTTGGAAATGAGATAGACTTGAAATCTCATTGAAATAAGTACAAAATTTATTTCATCACTTCAGAGAACTCTCATCTTCTCCATTCATTTTATTCCTTATTTTATGCAACTCTATCCAGATCTTCCTGCAAATACTCTATATGTGACCATCATGTTTGTTGGAAAGCCTCCTCCAAATCTTTTGACAGTTTTTACATACCAGTGAAGCAGATGGTCAGCACTTTGATTAATTCTCCAGCCTTGTTCTTTTTAATCAATATACCCACTTCCCAGATATAATAGGAGACAGAGATAATTAATTGATGAATAAACATTTGTTAAGTACTTATTATGTTTCAGATATTGTGCTAATGACTAAAGATACAAAAAAGCAAAAGGCAGTGCTTACCTTCAAGGAGTTTGCAATCTAATGTTGAAGACTATATACATGCATGTATATAGTTTTATACATATATATGTATGAATATAAACATATTTATGTTTATATATGTATGTATAATCTATATACTCACATATATAATGTATTATGTGTGTCTATATATATATGCATGCTGATATGTATATGTATAAATATATACTTATTTGTAAATATGTAAATTTCTATGTAAGATCCTTGTGTATTTGTGTGCTTACACATATTTACACCTGCATACATACAGTTATCCCTTCCATAGCACAATTTTCCCCATCACCATTTCAGTATACCATGGGTTGTCATAAGAGAGTAAATGGGAATTTTTGGTATGTTTTGTGGAAACTTCAAATGAAGACCAGAAGACAACACAGAAAAAAAATTTAGAAACTCAAAAATACATGATATGTGAATAGTATAGTATCAACACATTTTATCTTTTAATGCCATAAATATATACAATTTCTTTTTTTAAATCAAATAAGTAAAAAGTTAAAGTTTGTATAAAGAAGACAGCCAAAAGATGACACAATATTTTTATTCAATTTTGATCTACATATAGTCTATGAGCAAATATTTAATTCCAATTTTACAATAAGGTACTATAAATACTCCATAAAGCATTTCTTCTCTGGTATGAAGAGAGGACCAAAATATTTTATGTGGATTTTCTAGATTGTGCACATACAGTCCACCCCTAACTCTTGGGATGTAGAAAGGACAATTGCATATATATATATATTTGTATGCAGGATTGTATGATCCTTGAGGGCAGAGAGTATTTTTTGCTTCCTTTTGGGTTCTTAATTCTTAGCACAGTGTCTAACACATAAGTAAAAAATACATATTTCTTGATTGATGATCCCTATTTAATTCTAAAGAGTGGGTCACCTATTTTTGTATATGTGTGTATATATACTTATATTTATAAATGTATATACACACAAATATTATATATATATATTACAAATACACACACAAACACATATCCATATAGGCATATTAAGCTATATGCAGGATAAATGAGAAATTAACAAATTTGAAAACACTATCACCAATTCACTAAGCTCTAGATTTGTGATAATACAACATAAAATATATTGATAAATTACTAAGTAAATGAAAATACAATAGTAAGTAGATGTAGTAAAATTTCCCTGACTTTAAAGTCAGAGGATTCAGATTCTAATTTTACCTGGGACACTCTCTATCCATGTGAATTTCTGGAAATCATCTGTGCCTCAGTTTCCTTACTGGTCCAAATAAAGGACCAGAATATAAGGCCCCTCTAATTAGTTATTGTTAAAGACACAGGATAACTCAGCATTGAAGAAATAAAAATATAAAAGTAAATTAAATGAAATGGAAAGAGATCTCACTCTGAAATCTGAGGACATGAATTTCAGTGCTACCTCAGATGTCTACTTCTATTATCCTTTTTTTTTTATATTGTTGGTAATGTTAAATAACTCCAAGTTGCAAAGCACTACAATCTCAAAACAATCCAAATGGTAGGGGATTTACATGCAGAAAATTAAGTACATGCATTACAGGAAGAAAAAAGTCTCAAGTCATATATGGGAAAGAAAGTTGGAATGTTAACCATGAAATAAAAGATGACAGAATGAAACAATGGGAAATGTGCCAGATTGCAGTTAAAAGACCTGGGACTTGAAAGACTAGCTCTGTCACTTATTAACTCTATGATATAAGCCAAAACACTTAACCTCTCTGAACCCCAGTTTCCTCATATGTCAAATGAAGGAGCTGGCTTAGATATACTATAATATGCCCTCCAGCTTTAAATCTATGATTCAAAAGCTTTCATTGTAGAGAGTGAACCTTCTTTGAGGTATTTATGAAAATACCTGGAAAAGAATTATATGGAATAGAAAAACATGAAGCAATTTGTTTTTCACTGTTACAGAGACACAAAAATATTAAAGAAACAGTATACTTGCTGGAAGAGCAAGGATCTAAGAATCCTTACCTAAAAGAATGACTTCTCAGGAAGGTGAGAACCCCAAAAAGGAGGTGATCAAGCCCTCCCTGACTTCTCAGAAAGGGGAGTGAAAAGACCAAAAAGAAGGTGATCACACCTTCCCTGATGTCTGAGGAAGGGAGATGAAAACACCAAAGGAAAATAGGAAGTCAAACCAGATTTTGTTAGCGGATTTATGAAGGGTTTCACTTGAAACAGGTATACATAAATCCATCAGCATGGGACGTATTACACAAGCACATAGTAATATATAACACAGGCTAGTAGTGATGGCTCTCCCCACAGCTGGCACAGGCTCAATATGGTATATTGAATTATACATGCAAGTAGTGATATAACAAGCAATATGAATCAATATGGTATTGCCAAAGATTTCCAGAAGTCCTAGCAGGAGATCATATAAATAACAATCACATATACATCTCCTTCAGCTACCAAGAGATAGTCCCAAACCAATCTATTGTCCATTACTTCATGGTTAAAGAATCCAATGATTCCTGCAGGCTTTGAAGTCTTACAACAGTCTTATTATGGGATAAGGAATCCACTGATTCCTGATAGTTTTCAAGTCCTGCAACAATTTTAGTTTATCTCAGTGAATCCAATGATTCCTGCAGGTTTTGAAGATCTGCAACAGGCTTATCAACAATTTTTGATGTTCACAAGTCAATTGCCATACACATTGGGTTAACAGTCATGCTTTTTCAGAGGCACATGTAGTCAGAGATGGAACCACACAATGTTTCTTGAGTTTTCTCCTTTGTTTTGAGGTTTTTCTCTTTTTCTGTCTCTCTCTGATGGACAAGGCAAATATGGCTTATTGGCACCCATCTGATTCCTTCTCCAACTGCAGAGATACAAGCAAATTCTCTCTCCCAAGCAGTTAACCTATCTGGTCCCTTACATTCACCATTTTCTGGATCTCACCACATTGTCTGGTGATTATCTAAAGATAGTGGAGCTGGATACTGCCCTTCCAGTGGGTTATAAAACCTGTCTTCTCCCCAATTGTAATCTCTTTCTCCCATCAGGTTGCTTCTTGGCTGATTGATCATATCTGAGTACTGAACTTCTAAAGACTCTCTGGGTGTAACCTTGCCATCATGCCCCACCTGTTTTTTTTTTTTGTTTTTTTTTTAATCTGGGGCCCTAGAGCTGGACTCTGCCTATTATTTCCCTGAGTCAATCTACATTTTGATGCCCAATGGAAGCCCCTGTTGCATTTTGGACATAGAGTTTTGGATCTTGTTCTCTCACCCTATCTTTTCATTTTATCTCTATGCCAACAGTGAACTTTCAGATGCCCTATTTCATTGAAAGCATTGGCGAGTCCCTCTGGAAGTCTCTTGCCAAAATGAACCTGTCTTCCCATGTTCTGCATCATAGCCTGGGTATAAAAGGTGTTGCGCCCCCTTTGGACTACTTTATCCTTGTAGCTCCTCTTAGAGCTACTCTTAATGTCTATCCATCAATGGCACAGCTAGGCCACACTTACCCATCTTCAGGCACCAGCCCAGATCCCACAGAGACAGACCACCAGAGGGTAGGGGTGAAGCAAAAGAGAATTTTATTTTTAGATAGCATATATTTATACTCCCATGAGGATCTGAGGGAAGGGGAGGTTCTTTAGGAACCTGGAAGACCAGGTTATAATGGGATTGGCTCAAGAAGAAGGAGGGAGGCATGCTAGGCTTTAAGAGCACTAAGGAGGGAGACATGGTACCTGGGATCAGACATCACCTCTTGGGGTTAAGCCCCACCTCCCCATAGGACTTGCTTGCTCATCTCTCAGGTCCTCCCACATTCCTTGAACTACATTCCTTGCTCCCAGAGGCTTTTTAACCCTTACATCTCCCCCTTTTTTATTATTAAGACTAAATGTTCTCATGTTGATGAATGAGAATCTCTTCCATGAGCCCTTCTAAAGAATTTTCTAAGAATACATATAAAGCATTCTAGCAAAGTAGGCAAAAGCAAAAGAAGCAACAATACAAAAATGGCTACATAGAGCCCATGAAATACAATAGAAGGGGATGGAAAAGGAAGTGTGCTGGATCCAATCACTAAGCTGGTCCAGCAAAGGTAGTCATGTCTTTGCTATGGCGCTCTTTTGGGCATTTCTTGGATCATCTCCTTTTCTTCTTCTTCAATCCCTGTTTTAAAAGGGGAAACTTTCCTTGTTCTTCTTTCTGGAATCCAGTGGATTTCCCTATCAGTACCTGCAAGACATAAATATCCCAGCCCTCGCCAAAATATTAAGGATGGACCTTGCCAATGTCCTTGCAAAAGACCTTTTAAATGGTCTCTAGTGCTTGAAGCACTGTTTTTATGGAGCTTAGTTTTCTGTCCTGCTATAACATTGTGCCAAATGTATCAATCATGGAGAGAGGCTAGTATCCCTATCCAGGCACAAAAAATTGTTAAGTATTAAGTATTAAGGTTTATCCATATCTAGCTGTGTGGGCCATTGGGGATTCCATATACTTCCCCCCCCTTTCTGTTTAACAGTGGTGGCCTCTAATGTACAATGGGCCCATTCCACTAAAGCCTGACCCTGTGGATTATAGGCAATCCCTGTAACATGTTTAATGGTGAATGTGGCAAGGAAGGTGGCTATCTGTTTAGAGGTATAAGCTGGACCATTACCATTCTTTATGGTATTAGGAACTCCATTAAAGAAGCAACTATATAAATGTGTAATGACCAAAGGAGATTTCTCACTGAAGGCCACTGTGGCCCAAAGGAATTTAGAAAAGGTGTCAATAGGTGTCAATACAGACGTGGATGGCCATACAGCTCCCATGTGTCATATCCATTTGCCACAGATCATTGGGCAATAAATCCTTTACTAAGTGGAGGAGGGAAAAACTGAACACACTGAACACACTGCTTCACTATCTGGTTGAGGCCATAAAGACAATGTAGAGAATTAGTGGGTAAGTGGAGAAATTCATGGGCACATTGAAGGGATGTGGCAAAGGAGATAAGGAGTACTGTAAAGCACGGTTCACCATCTCATTGCCTGCAAATATGTCTCCTGCACAGCATTGGTGAGAGTATGCATGCAGGGCATAAATGGGATGTTTCCTAGTTTGTAAAATCAGCTGCAATTCAGCAAGAAGGTTAGCAATTGAAGAATTCTGAGGTTGTAAGACAGAATCCTCAATGCCTCTGAGCACTCGGACAGCATATAAGCTGTCTGATATGATATTAATGGGCTCTAGGTATCTCTTACATCCTTTTAAGATGTCATATAAAGGCTGCATCAAAGAAATAGAAATAAGGGTACGCCTTTAACTGTTGAATTTGTCCAATCAGTTTCTTAAATCAGTTCAGAGTATTCACCTTGTTTAATTGTAAGTTTTGTACCTGATTAGTCATTGTAGAAGTCCCCATGTGGGGACTTTCCATTTTTTTTTTTGTTTTGTTTTTACCATTCCCTCTATAAACAATGCAGAGCCTGATCTGCACTACCAATGGAAAGCTCCCCCCCAAGGGATGTGTTGTAGCCCCACCTTGTGTCAGGCTTACTTAGTATAAGTGCTAGAACCAATTAGGAAAGTGTAGCTTTATGCTATGATACTGGATTATACTGTTATCAATGAGCAGTAGGAAAGATCTTGTTGCCTTGCTTAGACCATAACCATTCTCGCTCCACATTCTCACCCCAGAAAAGATCCAACATAACTATTCCATCATTTACCTGGGACTCCACACCGGGACTTCTACAGTGACTAATCAGGTACAAAACTTACAATTAAACAAGGTGAATACTCTGAACTGATTTCAGAAACTGGTTGGACAAATTCAACAGTTAAAGGCTCGTACCCTTATTTCTATTTCTTTGATGCAGCCTTTATATGACATCTTACAAGGATGTAAGAGATACCTAGAGCCCATTAATATCATATCAGATAGCTTATATGCTGTCCGAGTGCTCAGAGGCATTGAGGATTCTGTCTTACAACCTCAGAATTCTTCGTTTGCTAACCTTCTTGCTGAATTGCAGCTGATTTTACAAACTAGAGGGAAAGGTAAAAACTTGTCCTCTGGGGCCAGAGGGATGGAGAAGAAACAATCTTGTATGTCTGTTACTATAACTGGCCAGCGGCTGTGAGGGCATCCATTTGAAAGGCACTGGAGCCAACATTCTCACATTTATTTATCATCTTTTCTAGGCCAGCTTCCCCATCTAAGCATGACCTTCTGGCAGTTAGTATTAGCATTCTCCCATGCCAAGCTAGAGGCTTCTCCTCTGCCCACTGACCTCTAAACAGCTACCTGTAGGCGGGCCACAAAATCAGAAAAAGGTTCATCTGGGCCCTGTTTAATTTTAGTCATTGAGGGCTTCTGCTTTCCAGAAGGTTGAATTTTGCTAAATGTTCTTTGGACACATTGGGACACAGCTGCAGATACTGCAGCATCATACTGCATTAGATCCTTACTTCTTTCATAACTTCAAGCTTTCTGTATTATATGTCCTAAACTTGTCTGGGAATCTGCAAAGCCTTCACAAGGGGGCACAGAGGGAGTGGATGGGAGACATATCTCCTCAGGGAGGGCAATGGATGAGGGAGAAGGTCATGCCTCAGAGACAGAGATGACCTTCCCTCTTTCACTTTCTTCTTCCTCATCTTATCACTGTCCTTTTCCTCAAGGTCATATGTCTTTCTGTTTACTTTCTCATTATTCTTCTTATCCTTGCCTCCTCCTGCTCCATCATAACCATTTCCTGCTTCTTCCTCACTACCTCTAACTTTTTTGTCACATCTACCTTCTTCATCTTCCTGTTTATTTCTTGATACTTTCCCACAGCTAACTTCTACCAGCTTCATTTTATGGGCACATCTGGTCCTGATGAGTGCTGGTTTACAATCCTCTTTTGTTTTATGACACTCATTTGTTTTATGAGTCTCCATTATCCGCTTTTAATGGATTGCAGTTTGCACCTCTTAAAGTGCTTCCGATCACTTGATAAATGAGGTGATGCCATTCAGGAATGGCTCCCAGAGTTTCCTTATCATGGTAGGTCATCTTATTACCTACTATCTCCCACTTTTAAAAATCCATTTCCAATCCTGCTTGCTTTACTATTCTATAAGCTTCTTACCCTGGCCCCTCCTGGTATGGAACCCTCACAATAATTTGTCCCATTTTCTAACTTTCTACTCACTTTAGAGCAGAGTTCTGTCTCTCTTCCCACCTGTAGGCCTGCAACAAGGTGAGGTCCTAGCCAAAATTGTTCTTGTTCAGGCACCACTTTTAGAGTCTCTTAACACTACCCTAACCTTGTAGCTCCTATTAGAGCTACTCTTAATGCCCATCTATTGATAGCATGGCTAGGTCACACTTGTTTGTCTTAGGCACTAACCCAGATCCCACAGAGACAGACTACCAGGAGGTAGGGGTAAAGCGAAAGAGAACTTTATTCTTAGATTGCATATATTTATACCCCACTAAGGACAGGAAAAGGGAATGTCCTCTAGAAACCTGGACAGGCAGGTCATAACAGGATTGGTCTGAGAAGAAAGAGTGAGGCATACTAGGCTTCGGGAGCACTAATGAAGGAGACATGGTACCTGGGATCAGACACTGTCTCTTGGGGTTAAGCCCCACCTCCACATAGGACTCATCCATGCCTTGGTACCTCTCAATCCTCAGGTCCTCCACATTCCTTGCTCCCAAAGGCTTTTTAACCCTTACATCAGGCATTTATGCTCACTGTGGCACAGTATCTTATAATCTCCTCTAAAGGAGCATCTTTGTGTAGACCTCATATAATTCTTCTACAAATGCATATTCTCAAGCAAGTTGTTTTATCATTATTCCTGTTCCTGCATTTTCACCAATAATTTGTATGACAGCTGTCTGCAGATGTCCCACAAAATCAGCAAAGGGTTCATTTGGACCTTGCTCTATTTTTGTGAAGGCTTCCCCTCTATCTTGTCTTTTTGGGAGGGTATCCCATGCTTTGATAGCAGCAGCAGCAATTTGCTTATAGGCTGTCAAAGGCTAATTAATCTGTGCTAAAGTGTCTGAATAATGACCTAGTTATCAAAATTGATCAAAGGTGCTTGGTATATTAACTCCAGTTCATCTATTCCATTGGTCTCTACAAAGTTTACTATACTCCAAAAGCCACAATAAGTTTTGTCCAGGTCCTAACATGTCCTTTCTATAGATTTCCAATCACTAGGGTTAAAATTTCAAAAGCCAAATTCTCTAAAACCATCTTAACATAAGATGATGTAGCCCCATAAAGAGTACAATCCTTTTTCAGATCTTTGATAATTTCCAGATTTAAAGAAGGGTATCTTCTTCTTTCTTGACTTGAAGAATCACACTCTTAAATCATAGGTATGCTTCTATTCTCAAATCAAAAGTATCCTGTCCTTCCTCTTTATCTTTAACTAGTGCCTTTTGTAATTGTGTCATAAGGGGTGGACAAAACTACTGCATAGGTGGTGCTGATTGTGTCACTGCCTCTCTCACTCCTCTTCCCTCCAACCAGGGGAAATGAGGGGAAATTGAGGGGGGTAGGTTCATGATATGGGGAATGCCTAATGGAACCACACTCCTTGATTTCATCAACATTGTACTTAACTCCTTTCTTGTCTAATTCTTCATGTTTTTCAGCTATTTTGTCAGTACCATCCCCCTCCTCCTGTTTCTTCCTTTTTTTCTTATTCTAAAATTTATGTAATTCCCTAAAGCCAATTGTATTATGTTGTATATATAGAATGTTTCTTCAGGAATTGAATCAGGACCATTATCAATGTAACATTCAATTAACTGTTCTTTGTTACATCACTACTAGCTTGTGTTATATTACTATGTGCTTGTGTAATACCTCCCATGCTGATGGATTTATTTATACCTGTTTCAGGTAAGACCCTTAGGCCCAGAGGAAACCTGCTAACAATATCCAGTTTGGTGTTTTCTGACTTCTCGGGGAGAGCATGATCACCTCCTTTGTTCGTGTTTCCACCTCCCTACCTGAGAAGTCAGAGAGGACATGATCATCTCTTTTTTGGGGTTCTCACCTTCCTGAGAAGTCAGAGAGGGCATCATCACCTATGTTCTAAAACAAAAGCAAGTGGGATATGTAATGGGCCAGAACCCTAGAAAAATATACTTGAGGCAAGGATTCTTACAACAAAGTGCTAACTCAGTGGAATTGATAAGACAATGGTTATCTAGTTTAGCATGGTGATTAATAGTTCTCTAGTTCAATATGTTTGATTTAATCTTACAACAAATGGTTCCCTAATGATGTAATGATTGGCTTATCATCAGTATGATGAATGGATTTAACTGTAATAGAATATTTAAGAGGTCAGAGTCAGACCTAGAGGAGGACTTGAAGAGACTTGAAGACAGAGACCTCGTGATAGCTGGCCTGTCCTCCTTCACTTCTCCACTAACACCAAGGCCCATCTGCAGATCCCCCAGAAAGCTAACCCAGGCCCCAACCCAGGTCCTGTGAAGGAGGACATGGGGAACCATTGTTTGTTGTAAGATTAAATCAATCATACTGAACTAAAGAACTATTAATTACCATGCTAAACTAGATAATCATTGTAATTAATTCTACTAAGTTAACATCTTGTAAAAATCCTTGCCTCAAATATATTTCTCCAGAGTTCTGGCCCATTACAGGACTCCAATTTCAGTCTTTTGTCTTTTTTTGGGATTATATGTAAAAGCCTTAAAATAAAATAAGCCAGTTTAATATTAAGTACATAAATTTCTCCAGTAAATTGTAGAGCATAAAATTTTAATCATACTTTTCACTATTTAGGATTTTTTTTTCTTTCTGAGAAACATTTAACATCTACAGAAATATCACCTTTGATTAGCAAAAAATGAGGAATAAGAAATGGTTCTATTAAAAGGAAACTATTATAGGCCAGCAATCAACTTCTAATTCTACTTAGCAGTATAATTTAACTAGGAGCAATTATATTACTTTAAGCATATGACATATCAGTGCATGGGTTTTCTGTGCAGTTATAGTTTAATAAATCAAACTGATCTTGGTGGCTACACTATCAGTAGACATTTATGTGAGGATTTATTATACTATACCAGGCACACACACAAAATGCTTTCTACCGCAGAATTCATAGAAATATATTTTTTCATATTTATGCATAACAACCACCTTTCCAATTATTGAACTGAGAATATATAGAATAAGTTGATTTCCCCTGAAAGCAGAACTGCTTATTTCTAAGAGTTACTGTGTGCTGGTCCAATTCTTAATCTCTTCCTTGCTGTTTTGGAGTCCCTGAGAAAACTGTGGAGAGAATACACACATACACACACACACACACACACACACACACACACATACACACACATACACAGGAAATGAGAAAGCACTTACTAGACTCTCAAGAAATTGGCATCATATAGCTGAAATGGAAAGTACGTTGGTATGGTCAATTAGAAGAAAATGAACAAAGCAACAAAATACAGATCAAGACATGTAGAATAACTACTTTTCATGCAGTATTTGTTGACATCTTTGAATTTCTTTCCAATATACATTATGGCATGAAAAATAATGAATTTTGATTTTATTGAATAAACAGATTTTGGATTTTCTTCCTTAAATTGTATAAGATAACGTTTCTCAAACAATATTGGGATTAGGAAGCTAGAAAATACTAGAATTCAAGTGTTCTAAATATGAATACAAGTCTGACATGGGCTAAATTAAAAGTATGTTAGGTTCTTTTCACTTAGATTTATTTCTTCCTCAGAGACTATATCACTAGAGGCATTTCCACTACCTATTCTATATCACAACTTTCTTCTCAGCTTCTCACTTTCTGTTCTCAAATCTATTAAGACCCAAACTGACTTTTATTCTGAGATAAAACTAATAACAAATAAAGAAGGAAAATACACATACACAAGGCCCAGAGAAATAAATACAGAGGAAAAAAAATCCCTAAAGTCCTAAGAAAAAATGATATTTCTTGTGAGTTCTAATCCTACTTCATACATTGGGCATATCATTAAATATCTCAGACTTATTTTCCTCCTTTGTAAAATGGGGTTATAATAGCACCTATCTTTAAAGTTATTGGAGAAAATGAAAAAATATATAAAAATCACTTTGCAAATCTTAATGTGATATGTCTTATTACTGTTGCTATTTAGGTAGTTTCTTTAGCTTAAAAGCAGAAAAATACAATATATTTTTATTGTATTATTGTTCATAGATAGACTAGCAACTAGAATATGGTATGTTCTATTTAATGGCAGTTGATTATTTTGTAACCAAACAAATCAAAATCATGTATTTTTATTGTATTTTTTTCTTGCCAACCTTAGAAAATATTTGCCTCTGTCTTCTTTTTTTGTGACTATAAAATAATAGTGAGAAGGGAAAAGAGAGAGAGAGAAAGACAATTACTAGTATAGAGAAATGTAGTCATTAAAATGCCTGTGTCCATTTTAGTATTTACATGACTATTACTTATTCCCTTTATACTAATGCCTTAAAAATTTGTAGGTGATTTGAAAACTATAGTTTTCAAAAAATATAGAAAAATATATTTTCAAAAAATATAGAAAGCAAGAATCTAAAACCTCTGTTATTTAGGATTAATTGCATTTTCAAAATAGTTGAGTAAAAACACATTTTAAGCACAATGGAATGGTAGGGAAAAAATTACATGCAATCTTCTTAATTAACTACATCTTTTTTAAAGATCTATAGAAGAAGGAATCAAAGAGATTTCTAGGAAACTTAAGTAAAATAAAAGTATCTACAATAATCCTCTATTTATTTTTAAAAATGAGGTCAACTTTGAAGCTGTAGGAATTTTGAGAAATCACCTAGCAATATATGGGTTAATATGTGAAACTGGGGGGAGTGTTCCTTTGGTGTAATATCCTAATTGATTTCATCAATATTAATTACAACTTTGTTCATGGGCACAGATCATAACCAAGTTTGCTTTATCTTATTAGGTACTCCAATATTTATTCAAAATGCTAAAATTCCCTTACTTTTTGTTTTATGTTTCTTGTGATTGTCCTATTTTGAGATTTTTATACACCTTGATTATTTATATATAGTATTTTGCCCAGTGGGAATATAATCTCTTTGAGAGAAGAATTTTTTTTTTTTTTTTTACTTTGAACATGGCACTTAGCTTCAGGGACCCAGAGAAACCAAACTCACAAAATAAACTACACTTGTGGTGATAACTAGCTTATTCTTCTGGAAATTCAAATGACCTGAGCCAGTTTTATAATTATGCTTCTTTGGAAATTTATAGAATCATTTCTAAAACCAAACTGTATCTCAATAGCTCCCAAGGATTTTTTTTTTTGGCCCTACCCGTAAAGCCACAAGCAGAAGGTTTTAGAAATATAAGAATCTCCTCAGGGTCATCTTCTGATTCATGTTTTGACAAAGATATATCTGAAGACAAGAGGCATTTATAAAAAAGAATTAATTAGACTTAACAAAGTACCACCAGCAAGGAAGAAAGATGGAAAAACATGAAATATTGGGATTTTTAGCTCCATCTAAAGGAGTGGCAGGAAACAAGGAGGGAAAAAAAAAAAACATGCAGAGAAAATGTTTTATGCAAAATTGTATTCTGCTACAGAGGCTCACCAAGGCTTAAGGCTCACATCCCAGGCTGTTTATTTTTTGGTTAACATGACTGGTAATTGAACTAATTATATAGTGCCATTTTTATCTCTCTTGTTACTGTTTTGGAAAAGAGTGGAATACTATTTATTCCCACATTACCTATTGCCTCTCTCCCAGAATCCCTTTATCCAGATTTCTTCATCAGTGTATGTGTGTGTGTGTGTGTGTGTGAATGTGTGTGTGTGTGTGTGTGTGTGTGTGTGTCCCTACAGTCCCCCAAAGCTCTTATGTCAGGGAACTTTTTCTCAAAACAATTAACAACACTTTGAAAGAGTTTAAATCATTGGGAAGTTTCTCTCCCCTTCCCCTGACATATCTAGTATGAATTATCCCTCCCTACAATTTCCATATAAGTTTGCCCTTGGGGGCTAAACAGAATAAGCCATGCTCTTTCATGGAATAGTTCTCAACTATAGCTCTCATTTCTGTACCAAATCCTTTTTCTATTCTTTAACATTTTCATTTTCTTTATCTGATCCTCATATATAGCTTTGTAGAACTCCTAAAACTGTCGAGCACCCAAAAGGCTTCTAATTCTTTTGTCATAATAAAATGTTTATCTGTTAAATTTTGGTGAAATTTGAATTTTGCTTTTGTTGTTGACCTCCTTAAGAGGTTAGAACATTATCTTCAATTTTCTGAGTCAAAGGCCATGTTTCGGTGATTAATTTTTTAATGCTTTCTTTTTTTCTTTTTTTTGCATAATCCCAAATTTGTATCAGTGTGGTTGAATCCATTCTGAGAAGAAATTGGGAACTATATCCAAAAGGCAATAAAACTGTGCATACCCTTTGACTAAGCAATGCCATTACCAAGTTTGTATACCAAAGAGGTTTTTTTTTTTAATAAAATAAATAAAATAATCATAGTAGTTCTTTCATAGTGACAAAGAATTGGAAATTGAGAATATACTTATTAATAAAACAGTGGTTGAACAAGTTGTGGTACATGATTATGATGGAATACTACTTTGCAATAAGAAATGATGAGCAGGATGCTTTTAGAAAAATCTGGAAAGATTTGTGTGATTGATGCAAAGTGAAGTGAGCAGACCTAGGAAAACAATATATATAGGAAAAACAATATCATAAGATTATCAATTGTGAATAACCTAGGTATTCCTAACAATACAAAGGTCTAAGGCAATACTGAAGGAAATATGATGAAAAATGTTATTCACCTTCAAAGAAAGAACTGATAGAATAATGGAATTGACTCTGAAGTTGTCTTTTTATTTTATTTTATTTTATTTTTCTTGTTTTTGGTTTCTTCTTTGACATGACTAATACACAAATATGTTTTGCATTAATGTACATGTATAACATTTATCAAATTACTTGCCTTCTCAATGATGAGAGAGGGAAGGAGGGTGGGATAGAACTGATGATACAAAATCATAAAAAAATAAAAATAAAAACATTGTTTTTACATGTAATTAAGAAAAAAAATACGTACAGATACATTAGCTCAACAGGGATTTTTTTTTTAAGACCTAACAGTTCCATCAATAGGGCATTAATGTCCTAGATATATTGAATATTGACTACCTTTATCTCATGTCATCTTTGTAATTTGCAGGATTTGGAAGTAGACTTCATTGATGTTTTATTTGGATAAAGAAATGCATCAGAATTTGTGAGAAAATGTATAAGAAATATTAAAAGCAATAATATCCAATAAATTTAGAGTAAATTTTGAATAATAATTTTATAATTTCAAATGCTTGGAACACTGTTTATGTCTTTAACATTTATATGGATACATGATTTTGTCAGCAATATTAGATGCAAGCATTTTTTGAGGGGCTACACAGTTTCTTTTTTTTTATCCTAGCTTTATGAATTTGGTTTGAAAATGAGTTAAATATTGTATTGTATAATTTAGTATTTCCTCCATATCTTGTTTAAGAATTATCCTATAAAGTCATAGTTATGAAATGGACTTCCTCCAGTTCTCTATTTGTAACTAACGGAGTGACCTTTTACTTTTGGGTGATATATGCACTTACTGGAGGATAAGGTGTTGTTCTAAAACTATGTTATGCCAAAGTGATTTTTAGTTTTCCCAGAAGTTCTTGGCAAAAAAATAAATAAATAAAGGGACCCAACTGGTTAAATCATGTACTTGAGTTCATGAAATAGTCTTTGGTTGTAATTCTTGTTTTTTCCTACTCAGTTTTGTTGAACTAATTTAATGTTGCTGCTATTTCTGTTTTTCAAAGTCACATCAAAGAGTTAAGGTCATGCTATGCTATTTCCTTCAGTCATATGTTTTTCATTATTATTATCCTTGAGATTATAAACATCTTGTTCATTTAAATGGCTTTTATTCATTTTTCTCTAAATATATCTCCTTTGGAATTTGATTGACATTGCATTAAATGTATCAAATATGTTCATTTTTTTAGCAGAGTTTAGCCATGAACATTAAATATGTTCTCCTTATTTCTACCTTCTTTATTTCTGTAATCTTTTTAATAGATATATTTTAATAAACTATATAAGTGTGTATCTGTGTGTGTAGTCGTATATTGATAGGATATTTGAATTTTATATATTTTCTCAGTTATTTTGAATTTAATTATTCTTATTTTATTTTTGGATTTTATTATTATTGTAGAGAAATGTTGAAATTTTTAAAATTAATTTGGTATTTTTCTGAGAATAATAATTATTTCAATTGGTTCTTTTAAATTTTTTATATTTTCAAATTAAAATCACTTATTTTTCTCCCTACAACTTCCCACTTCCAGCTTAAAAAAGAAAGAAAATCTTTGTGTACATACAAAATGCATAAATAAACAAAACAAATTCTCACATTGATCATGTCCAAAACAAATTTTTTATTCTGTACTTTCTCTGTTGTTCCTTTATTGAAATTCCATTACTGTATATATATTATTCATGTAACTCTATATCAGTTCATTCAATTTTTCTCTGAAAGAATCCCTGTTGAGCTTATGCATTAGTACATATACCATGAACAAATAGTTCAGCCATCTACCTGGGCCTAGAAATGTAGAAGATAAGGATGAGGATAAGAAAGAAAATAAATTGATTTCCAGAAATCACAAAGCTTCTTTTTGATTCCACATTTTCTATGAAAGCAAAGCTTGATCTCTTTCAGTTAACATTCATTTAATGTTACTATTTGCTAATAAAATATGATATGCAACTTCTCTTATTAATTTAAAAACATGGGAATGTTTTTTCACAAAATAGGAATATTGAAGAACAGTAAAGGACAACTTAAGGAATTACAAATGAGAAAGGAAGATGGAATGGTTATGTGGCAGGAAAGATGAAAGGCAAACAATTAAAGAGGTTCATTGGTACTCTTACAATGTTGGTAGGAAGTAAGGAATGCTTTCAGCAACTTGTGTGGACCCATTTATCAAATTTATACATGGATCAAAGCTGCAAATGTTAGGGAGTCATGCTAGGTATGGATTAAAAAACTTCATCACTAGAAGAAATTCTTCATACATGAGGAGTTAAATATGATGACATATGACTATGAAATATGAATTGTACAGAGAATGCATTGTTATATCCTGTTTCTGGCTGATCACATGTGGAACAGCATTTAGTAGCATCAGAGATAATTATCTCCCAAGATGCTTATAAGAGAATTTGGTGTTTTGGTATAACATGGCAAAACCTGAGTAGACCTTGGTCTTCTCTCCTGCTGCATGAGAACAGCATGGAGATAGGGTGCTGGGTCAGTCAAAAGTTATAATATTTGGATCCATTACTTTGTTTGAAGCTTCCTGAGGCAAATAATGAACTCTTTTTCTGTGCTCTTTGTAAATAATTGTGAGAATGAGATATAAAACATTGCCTCTATTAGTTGAGCTGGTAACTGAGCCTGTTGTTGGGCAGCCTTTGCTACTTTGTTATCAACTAGACCAGTACATGCTTGGACACAACATTGAGTTAGAGAAGCCTAGTAATGTGAGGTTCAATGAATGGAACTTACTGCTGACAAGAAAAGATTCTGCACTGGAAGGAAGGAGAGAAACAAACCTGTAAAAAAATACTTACCATTTGCAATGCACTAGGATAAGCTCTAAGGATGCAGATAAAGCCAAAAAAGAGAGAGAGAGAGGAAAGGAGAGCGTGAGGGAAAGAAAAAAGAAGGAAGGGATAGAGGAAGGGAGGAAGACAGGAAGGGAGGGAAGGAGGGAAGAAAGAAAGGAAAGAAGGAAGAGAAAAAGGGAGGAAGGAAGGGAGGGAGGAATAGAAGAAGGAAGGAAGGGAAGAAGGGAGGGTGGAAGGGAAGGAGAGAAAGAAGGAGGAAGGGAGTCAGGGATAAATGGAGGGAAGAAGGGAGGAAGGGATAAAAGAAGGGAAAAAAGGAGGGAGAGAGGGGAGGAAGAAGGAAGGAAAGGAGGGAGGGACAGAGGGAGAAAGGAAACATCTATAATCTCCACCTTCAGGGTATTGACGGTCAATTAAGGAAGATAACATACAAAAGGTATTGAAAGAGAGTAGATTACTGGATATAAAGGTATCTAGTGAAAGAAAATCTAGAATACAGCCAGCATAGGCAAGTCAGCCTTGTCCCTTTCACAAAATTTATCTAAGAGAAATTTACCAATAGGAGAAAGGAACTGGGTCTTATGGAGGAATATCTCCTCCTGAGTGGGCTGTCAATTAGCTCACTGTTTGAGGTCATGGAAATTCCAAGCATTGAGAGAAGTTGTAGGATGAGTTACTAATAGAAGGAAATTCCAGAGGAAGTTAGAAACAAGTCTGGGAGAAGAAATGGAGTAGTCATCTATTTAAAGAATTTAAACTCAAACACCTAGCCTGATTTCTATGAAAATATAAATCTGAGAGAGGCACTGCATAGCCAAAGTGAAATGTAAATAAGAAGTCCTGTAAACTATATTACATTATGACAAAGTCTAAATATCAACTTTTCAACAAACATAAAAATTATGTTTTAAATTACTGAATCCTGTTGTCATTCTGTCAATACATACTGATTTTTATGCTTACCATTTATTTTGTGCATAGGACTAAAATACTTATCCTCACTGAATCATTTTGAACATTGAGTACTGTTTTTTTTTTTTTTTTTTTACTCCTCTCTTTGGGGAAACCTAGACATGAGCACCTAGGACTGAATTATATATAAAATTAGAGCAAACAGTTACTTGGAGAGAGAGAGTAGGTGTAGTCACCTAGATACCTGAGTTCAGCAGTGGTTTTTAATTGTTAGACTTTAATTTGTGATCCTATCTTTTTCCTAAAATATTACATATTTGTAGAAGAAAAAAGTTTTTTTAAGTGAATTAAGTGAATTTTAAGTGAATTAAGTGAGTTCCTATGGAAAAAATTATTATCGAACTCATATTCTATCACTCAGTGGAACACAGACAAATAATTATGCTAGGCCAATGTGCTTTGTACTGTGCATTCATTTGTTTATTCATTTGTACTGTTCATTCATTTGTTCATTATACTAATATTTACTGACTGATTCCTATATGCAAAGTATTGTGCGAAACCATGTGTACATCCCAAGATTAACATAAGTGGCTAGGAAGCTTATGCTCCAAAAGTGTCCTAGTCAGATAGAAAGAGTTTGTGCCTGCTTCACTTACATTTTCTTTTCAAACAGTTTACTTCTCTTATTTCAACAGCTTTTTAAGAAAATAGGAAGAGATTAAGTATTTAAATATTTCTATTGTCTGTAAAATATAATTATTTGATCTGAGCTTTCTGGTGCAATAAAGTTAAGGTTTTTAAGGAACATTTTCACTTTGGGCTTTCTCCTAAGGCTCTCTCGGAACCAGACAAAAGTATTCTTTAGTGAGAAGATAGGGTTTTGTTTGAAAGTTTTAAAGTTGCTGCAGTAAACTAGATAATCTCTGCTATTGATTTAATGGTGTGATTCAGAAGGTATGAATCACTAACAGCAAGCATCCCATATCTATTATCACTGTATTTCTCTGAGAGGTAGGGCCATACATTAAACATGCTATACCTCACTTAGCAAACTGTGTTAACTTACTGATAAAAATATATGTGTAATATTGGCCCTAATCTTATGATGGAATAGTGTTAGTAAAACTACTCTCTAGAAGTAAACCTCTCATCTCAGTAAATTACCTCTGCTGGGAACCCTAATAGTCTCAAATTACAACCATGGTTTCCCTGGAAGGAATAATTTGCCTTGAATAGAACAAAACTTTACTTTTTAAAGGGAAATATATTTCTTTCCTGTAACTTGGTCTGATTCTTGTCAGTGCGAAGAACAATGATAATGACGTTCTCTAGAAGTTTGAGCAAGTTACATGACTTGGATATGTAGTTGTTTAGGAAATAATAATATTCACCTTAAAAAAAGAAACTGTGTTAAAAGTAAATTTATGTAGATACAAACAGGGGTATAGAAGAATTAGATAAATATCATATTTTGTTTCCTAATTTATACTTGTAGTGGAGGGTTGGACCAGAGTATTTCTCATGAAGGTGGACATAAGTAATTTTGAAAGTATTCCACCTGATGCAACCCTGCACTGTAAGTATATATGATAAACTGTATGATATATGATAAACTATATGATATGATATGAAATTCCTTATATTCTTGATGATCAACTCAGAACTGGATTAAAAAAAGGTCTATAAGTCTAATGAGATTTTATATTAACTTTTAACATGTGAAATGATATGACCAATTTCCTTATTTGTAGAGGAGAGAAAAGAATAATAGCCTACAACAAGATAATTTTGAATGAAAAATTTTCTCTAATCTTTTTCAGGGTTTCAGAGTGATGTGGCAATATAAAATTCATTATTTTATACTAAGTTATAAAATAAGGTCTATATTTAAATGTTCCATTTCCCATTTTTAGAAAATTTTAATCAGGGACTTAATAGAAAAAAATAATTATATTTGATGAACTGCAAGGCTTCCTTTAACAAATTGCAGTGAAACTTGAGAAATAGCATTTGTGAAAAACAAAATCTATATGAAGATTTGGGTTAAAATAATTTCAGTTTAAACTACTTTATGTGATATGAATTTCAGTAGCAATATTTATTGGAGGTATGCTATGACTTTTATATATGCACTAAGAAGGCCTTATCTTTGACACTGAGCTTGATTACCTTTCAAACTTTGAAATAACTTTAACTGTGTATTACCAATTATAAATCATTGCTTACAAATCCAATGTGGAAATCTGTCTAATTTAAGTTTTTTTTTTTTAATAAAATTATTTTATTTAAGATAACAGAAATGAAATGTAAGCATTCACCATACAGGAGCAATATGGCATAGTTAAAAGAACACCATTTAGGGCTTAAGTCTCAACTTACAGAACTAGTCAGTTTACTGTCCTGTAAAAGGCTGTTTTTTTTTTTTGTTTTTTTTTTTTAATACTTGTACTACTTGAGGAGCAGAGCCAAGATGGCAGAGAAGACACATGCATTACATACTAAGCTCCTCTTCTATCCTCACTACTAATTACCAATTCAGCCTCAGAAATAGTGCTTAACTGGTAAAATCCACAAATATTGAGAGTACAACAAATTATGAGCCAAAAGATAACCTGGAAGATAGCCAGAAAAGATTTGTCCTGATTGCAGGGAAGAGGCCAAGGCAGGCAGGAAGGCAAAAGACGGAGGCTAGCACACTGAGCAGATGGGGGTAGAGGTGGTTTCCATGGGTGCAGATTTTGCAGGGAGGACTCTACCACAAGTTGGCTTTTCTGTTTCATTGAAAAGCAGTTGATCAGCAGAGAAGTTCAAAAATACCAAAGTTGGAGTGACTCTAAAAAACACCAGAATTTAACAGGATCTAGCTATACCTACCTAGCACCAGAAGTGACTTGGCACAGACCACAGCACAACTGTGCAGCCCTATTCTGCAATGCGGGTTTTTTGCCCGGGCAGCCGCAAATCTACACAGCAGGAGGGCTCTGCCTGGGGCAATAGAACTTCCGCAGCATGTCTATGCTTCCCAGGCAGAAACACTTCCAGTGGGGGGGGCGGCGCTCTTCCCAGGGCACTTCTGCAGCTTGGCCACTCTTAGCTTCCCGTTTGCAGGACAGCTACTATCCATATATCTATCCCTGCTCTTCAGAAGAAGCAGGTAACTTCCTTGCCCTGAAGTCAGACCCTAAGGGCTTTTAAAAAAAATGAGTAAAAAATCCAAGTATATGCTAACCATCGATAGCTTCTATACAGAAAGAGAGCAGGTTTTCAACCCAAGGAGACTAACAGCAGACAGTCTCCAGACAAAATCCTAAAGGAAGAAGTAACCTGCTCTCCATCACAAAGGCTTGCCTAGAAGAAATTATTTTTTAAAAAATCTTAAAAGAGAGCTAGAAGAAAAATGGGGAAAGGAAAGAGAAGTTATGCAAGAGAGTACAGAAAAGGCATATAACTCACTAAAAAAAAAAAAAATTTTGATAAAGTGGAAAAAGAAAACAATTTCCTGAAATATGAATTGTAAAAGGTAAACAATGCCCAGGGAGTGCAGGAAAACAGAACTTGTGAAATAGAAAAGATAAAGAACTCCCAGGAAAGTAGGATTTATGAATTGGAAAAAGAAAATAACAGTAAAAATAATAATAATAATAATAATAATAATGAAATGGAAAAAATTTCCATAGAGCAAAACAACTCATTTAAAAACTCAATTGGACATATACAAAAAGGGGAAAGGGGAGATAAAAGAGAGAAACTACATCCCACAAAGAAGCAAAGGAAACCTATCATATCTGAGGGAAAATAGAGAGGGGGAAGAACATTGTGTGAATCTTACTCTAATCAGAGTTGGATCAAAGAGAAAATAATTGACATATTTGTTTTACAGAGAATCTTCTTCCACCTCATTGAAAAGGGGAGAGGAAAAGGGAAAAGGAAAAGAGAAATAAGGGAAGGGTACAAAAAAGGGGAAGAGATTCAAAAGGGGAAGGGATGGATCCTAAGAGGGTGAATGGCGTGACACAAGTGGGGCCCATAAGTTTAAAACTGGGAAAGAGGGTTGGGAGGAGGGGGAGAGGCAAGAAAAAGAAAAGAACAATCGGGATAATAAGATGGCAGAAAATACAGAATTAGTAATTTTAACTATAAATGGGAATGGGATGGACTCTCCCATAAAAGGGAAGCAGATAGCTGACTGGATTAAAAGCCCAAACCAAAGCAGGGTGATATATACAGAGTAAAGGTAAAAGGCTGGAGCACAATCTATTATGCTTCAGGTGAAGCCAAAAAATCAGGGGTAGCCATCCTTATCTCAGATCAAGCAAAAGCAATAATTGATCTAATTAAAAGAGATAAGGAAGGAAAACTATATCTTGCTAAAGGGTAGCATAGACAATGAAGCATTATCAATAATAAACATATATGCCCCAAGTGATATAGCGTCTAATTTCCTAAAGGAGAATTTAAGAGAGTTGCAAGAAGAAATAGACAGCAAAACTATAATAATAGGAGATTACCCATACATACATCTTGTAAATAAAAAGGTATTAAAAAAAAATACTTGTACTACTTAGCTCACAAGTTTATTGTAAGTAAAAGACTTTGTAAAGTTTAGGACACCTAAATAAATAAAATCTGCTATTATTGTAAGTAGAAAAATGTGTTGATATCCATATCCAAAAAATAATGGAATTCATTGAATATTCATTTTGAGGGGCAGGTTTAGTATGGGTCAAGGACTATGCCAAGTCATAATTTTGAGTTCACTTTCTGTCACAAATAAATATAAACAGGAAACCTAAAATCTTGAAACAAAATACTTCTATGTTCAAAATTAACTGCCCCATATAGTATTTATGATCTTGATTTCCTTAACACACATTTTAACTTTCTAAACTAAATGTTTCAGGATATAGTTATCATATATTATATTATATATATTATATTAAAAATATTATATTAGATTATATTATTATATTAAAAAAAATAAAAACAACATAGAAAATCACATCTTGCTCAATACTCTGGAATTGTTATCATGACCCACCTACCTCTCTTCTCCTCTACTCCTTCCAACCTTGGCAGGTGGATTTACTTCAAGATTTTTCTTTGTCCTAGAATTAATTTTGGCCTCAGGCAGGGTGTTTAAATATAGTCTTGTGGCAGTTACTTACTGATTTAATATTGGTTCAGTCCTTATTTGCATCCATTGCCATGATGGGGGAACCCTGAAACTGTCTTCCCTAACTATGGGGGAAAGCCATGGGGTGAACTCCTAAGAAACTCTCCTCTGGGAGAGGCCCTTCCCAGGGAATCAAGATAAGTGGCTTCATTATGTTTTGTTTTGGTTTTTTTTTTTTTTTTTTTTATGTTGACTAGCTGTACCCTCTATTGAACTGAAAATTAGTCCAGGACCACTCCTAGTAGCTGGAACTTAAGTGGCCTTATTCAATTGGAAACCCAGGCCTGGGAGCAGTGACAACATCAAAGGAATCTCATTCAACTGAAACTCAGTCTCAGATTTCTATTAAAAAAACACAATTTTAAACTCATAATTATTTCATGCTGAACCTGCACTGACCAGAAGGGGATTCTCATACTTCAACTCTCTGCACTGCCACTAACTGCATCAGCCACATATGTAAATTTTGACTAATTTCTATCCTAATACTTAAAAAAAAGTTTTCTTAATCTTTTGCATGTTTTTTTGTTCCATTGGGGTGGGGGAAGAAAGCAATAGACTTTATTATTTTTGCTCTCTATTTCAATGAGGGTAGGGGTTAGTCTACTTTCTTTTAAAGTATAACACATTGTTTATGTTGTATTATTTTAAAATTCTTATGCACTTTTCCTTCTGGCTCTTTGAATCTATTGATTTATCTTTTTGGGAGATGGACTTATGTTCAATCTTTCCCTTAGGGATTTTTTTATCTTTCAAGTTTCTTCTTCTTCTTCTTCTTCTTCTTCTTCTTCTTCTTCTTCTTCTTCTTCTTCTTCTTCTAATTCTTCTTCTTCTTCTTCTTCTAACTTCTTCTTCTTCTAATTCTTCTTCTTCTTCTTCTTCTTTTTCTTTCATTACTTCTTCCTCCTCTTTCTTCTCTTTCTCCTCCTTTTCTTCATCCTCTTTTTCCTCCTCCTCCTCTTCCTCTTTTTTAAGTTCATAACACTGCTTGTCACCACCACTACCTTCTCACAGAACTATTTATTGTTGGATGGAGGCCATATTTTCTATTGCACAAACACTCTTTTTCTTTCTCTCTCAATTTATGTGACCTCTTGTACTATAGAGGGTCACAGATAGTGGGGAACTCTGGGTAAGGTATAAGACCTTTCAGCCCACAGGGAACCTGGTTTGGTTTGGCTCCCCATCTCCCCTGAGGGCCCTCGGCCTTCCTGAGAAGTCAGGGAGGGCATGACCACCTGTGTTTTACTTGAAGCAAGGCATACTCACAGTAAGAGAAATTTACATATCAATAACAAGGTGCTTATAATTAACACATGAGCAGCATTCTGTGGTGATGTAATCCTACTAAGGTATTTAAGGGCTGAAAGGACTTGAAATAAACAGACTCCATTTTTGACCATCCTCATGAGTTTCCTGTCTTCATCACTCCTCCACTAAGACCAAGGACTCAGACTGGTCCTGAGGTCCTCCAGAGAACAAGAATGAACAGTATATTTTAATCACCCTAGTGTGGGGGTTCTAGAAAGCAATGGTACGTTTTGTCATCCCAACTTGGGGGCTCTAGAAAGCATACTACCTTCCTTTTATTGGAAGGAGAGAACACATAGATTAAGAAAAGACTAACCAGAGCTAATATTTTAGGCCCCTTTCCCTCTGCTAAGGCATTACTGAATTGTTCCAACCCTCACAATAGATTTCTACTCCAAATCCTATTTTCATTTCAATTATTGTGCAAGTTGAATATTATCTGCTTTTAATATAGTTTGGTTAAACTGGCTAGGGTGACATCATATAGCATCACTGCTTTGAAGTAAACAGGTGAGACCACCACCAAGTTAAGTTTAGGTGGGTAATTAGTGAGTAATGCTATTTCAATAGTGCTGTTTATATAGTAATTTCTTCTCTTTTTCATCAAGCTTTATTATTATAAATTTGTTCCCTTCTTGATTGAAGTTATTTGAGGTTATGTAACTTATATTAAAAATAAACGCCCACCACCTTACTAACAATAATGTTTTTAAAAATATATTTAACGTTTGTAAAGTCTACTTCATTTGATCTTTACTTACAATGATGCTATGAAAAAGGGCCTATTATTATCTCTATTTAAGAGAAAAAGAAATTAAGTGACTTGTTTAGGATCATACAATTAGTTTGTGAGGCTTGACTTGATGTCGCGTCTTAACTGACTATAAATCTGGTGGTCTGTCCTCTAAATCAGTTTCTTAGGTATGAGGTTCCCAGTTTTATACATCCTTTCCTAAATTCCTTCAGTTACTAAAATTTCTTCCTTGTTCCAAGAACCAGGCATGGATTCTTAGTCCCTACCTTATTCTGACCCTTTATCCATAATTTGGATCCCCTATATCTCTGCTAGACCTCACTAATTCTGACTATCTGCATAGTCAAACCTCATTTGATTTTCTGGCTATCTGAATTATCTATCACAAATCATGAACTTTAATTTAGTATTGGCTAGCAGTACTTGTTCTTTGTATGGACTAGTCTCAATTTGAGAACTACATTCTGACTACAGATACTTTGGTCATAACTTCATGTTGTGATAATGTTGCCCATACTTTGTTTTTGCTCAGATTTCCAGGAATATTCTTCCCTGGTATGGCTCTTTCTGTTGTCACTGGAGCATTGGCTCTGGAATTTTTATGTGTTATTTTTGAACAAAATAACAGAAAAGCAGTCATAGTAGAGAAGACCTGAAGATATATCATCAAAGAATATGAACAGGCAGTTTTTGGATAAAACAATCAAAGCTTTCTTTTTTTTTTTCTTTTATTTAGGGGACATGCCAATTTTTTATTGTTTTCTAAATATTGAAACTCAAATTCTGAAAACCTTGGAAATATGTTATGAGGATAAGGAATATGTTAATTTATAAATATTTATACATCATTTATGCATACTGAACTATGTAACTCTGAGTGAAACACTTTCTCAGTGAGAACCAAATGTTCAATATTCATTGAGAATAATTACACATCAGAAATTAGCAATCACCAGAAAATAGGGCTTGATGTATGGTTTTGTTGGTTATTTAAATTTAAAAATATATTAATAATGTATATCAAACTTACAACTATATCTATGCAAACTTTTTTTTTCAGTGAGTCCACTTGTTAAAAGTTTACTGGCATACCCCTGAATTGATGGATAAGCATTTAATTCAGCAAGAGTTCTCCTTGAGGCTCAAAGAATAAGGTCTAGTGACTGTAGGCTGATTATAATAACAATGATCACAATGACAACAGTGATGATAAATCATAATAATTGATATTATAGGGTACTTCATGGTTTGCAGAGTCCTTTCTATTCTTTATCTTATTTGAGCCCCAAGCATGTCTGCTCCATGTTAATATCTGAAGATTTAGTTTCTTCCTATCAAAAGCTAGTTATAAACATCATTAAAAATAGGGAGACTTTTTTTTTCCAAGCAAATAACAGCAAAACTCAGAGAAATTGTGGAAATCATAATAGAGCCAACAATATTCAGAATGAATGACTTTTCTCAGTTGGAGCAAAATATTTCAGTTCAGCCAAGAGAGATGTTCCAAAATCATCCATGAGGTAATTCCTTAAAATATCCAAAAAGACAATCCGGATATCAGAAGTATGATAAGCCAGGGATTTTTTGCTTGTTTGTTTTTTCCCCTTATATGTTTGTTTTCAAATATCTGTTTTTTCTCTTGGTCTTTTCCTGAAGAGGGTCTGGAAATTAAGATGTCTTCTCTCAAAGCAGGCAAGAAGAAAATTTCTTCTCTCCCAGTCCTCAAAACAATTTTTCCCTTCAAGCAAAAATATATCATCAAGTTATCAAGCTCCACACTAATGAAGAGCTTATGCAAATGTTCTAGAATTGAGACCATGGTTACACTGAGAACAATATCTTACATAATTTCAAAGGCATCAGTAAATATTGCACTGATATATCAAGGAGAGCATTTTTTTTAATTTATAAGTGCCAATATCTTTTACAATACCAAGATATTTTATAAAATTTGGGGTTTGTTTCTTTGTACATAGTACAGTTATTCCAGTATTACTCAAAGCTTGATCTTTGGGGCAAAGAAAAATACCACAAAAAGCACTTTCCATTTAATCTCAAAATCTAAAATCAGCTTTTAAACATAATTTATTATTCTCTTTAGCTATGAAGATATTTAATTAAGTAGCATTCTGATTTTCTTTCTTCTTTGATGTATGCTTATCCATTAAATGACATAGTACTTCTGTCTCATTAATCTTAATAATAAAATTTTATCATTTACACATGGAATTGTCAAATTTATATTATTGAATTTATTTTGAGGCTGTTTTTTGTTAGATATGTCTATGTTTCCATAGTCAATTAAAAAATCTTCTTTTATCAAATACATTGGGTCATTAATTTTTAGTCACAAACTTTTAAATATTAAATAAAAAGTCACAAAGGGCTTGGTTGTTTTCTGCATGAATAGGAAGAGTACCCACACTAATGAATCACAGATTCCTTAAGTATTATTTAAAGAAAAAGAAAGAATATTCTTGGTTATTAGGATATTCACACAATGTAGAAAGAGAATACTGTTATGGTTGACCCTATGAATTCTATGAACTGTAACAAGTCACTTACAAACTATTACTCTTAATTGCATATGTATAATGGGGGAAATAGTATTTCTACCTATCTCAACCTTAAAGAATTATGTTAGTATTGGTAATTTGACATCCACATCATCCCTCTCATTCATTCTTTTCTCAGTTACTCAAATGACCACATTCACCCACTAATTCAAGATCCTAAACCTCTTCCCTGAACAATCATAATAATGTTCTGTCAGCAGGAAATATGCTAGGGTTCTGGCAATACAAAGTAAATCAAAAACAAAAAGCAAAGAAAAATAGTCCTTTCTCTCAAGAAGCTCGCAGCATAATCAATAACAAACAGAAAGTAGAGATTTTGTAGACCTCTATGTCTCTAGTGTAAACTGGGAATAAGGACATGATAGTAGTCTTGTACTGTCTACCTGTTGATTTCTAACTGGATTCTTATTCTCCAACTAGATACCTCTTTCTGCAAACAAAAGCTAGATTCTTTTTTGTCCTCTCTTGAAATTGGTAGACAGGCAATGACAGAATTATAGAGTAAAGAGGAATTCACTAAAATTCTCCTAAGTGCTTCTCAAAACAACAAGAAAGTCAGCCCAGAACTGATCTAGGAGAAGGGGAGTAGCTTACCAGCCCAGCAGGAATGATATGTCTTACTAGGATAGAAGATGATCAAGGTCTAAGAGCAGGAACAGCATCAGCAAGTCTCACGCCAGGGGGTCTAAGGAAGGTTACAAGCCTAAGGCAATTCCCCAGGGAGACTCTGCCCTCCAGCAAACCCTAAGCAAGTGAGCTATATGTGTAGCACAGCAAGATGTTTTTTATGATTTTTTTGAGAAACATACTTAGTAATGATATTATTGATTTAAAAGATAGGCTCAGTTTGGTTGCCCTCTGAGCATAATTCCATATTGCTCTTCAGAATGGCTTGATCAGTTCACAATTCCACCAGCAGTTCGAATCTTCTGAAACATTTATCATTTTTGCTTTTTTGTCATATTAACCGATCTGATAGGGGTGATATAATATGTCAGAGTTGTTATAATTTGCATTTCTCTAACCAAGTGATTTAGAGCAGTTCTTCATATGCCTATAGAAAGCTTTAGTTTCCAAAAAATTAATCTGTGAAACTGTGATTAGTTTAGGCCAACTTTCATTCCTTTAAATGAGTAATGAATATCAGTGTCATTTTAACATATTCCTTATCCTCATAAGATATTTCCAAGGTTTTCAGAATTTGAGTATCAAGATTTAGAAAACAATAAAAAAACTGGCATGCCCCCGAAATAAAAGAGAAAAAAAAAAGAAAGCTTTGATTTCTTTATTCAAAAACTGCCTGTTGATATTCTTTGATGATATATCAATTAGGGAATGGCTTGTATTATAAACTTGACTCAGTTTTCTAAATATTTGAGAAATGAAAACTTTATCAGAGACACCTATAAAAATTGTTTTCTAGCTTTCTGCTCTCTTTCTAATCTTGGTTGTGTTGGTTTTTGTTTGTGCAAAAACTTTAAAAAATTTTTAATCAAAATTATTTATTTCATATTTCGTAATGTTCTCTGTCTTTTCTTTGGCCATTAACCTATAATGCACTTAACTTCTTTAAAAACTTTAAAAAGCTAGGTTTCTTTAAAAAAAATTCATATTCCATATATGAATGCTATGAAATATTGTTCTGTAAGAAATGACCAGTAGAATGAATACAGAGAGATTTGGAGATACTTATATGAACTGATGCTAAATGAAATGAATTCACACCTCCCTTGAAGCTCTTAGGGCCAGAGAGCACTCTGGGAGAAACCCATAATTTCTCTGTCTCGCATCCCACAATTCCTCTCTCGAAGGAGCATAAATAGAACTTCAGTGAGCCCAGTCAAGAGAGTGGAGCTGAATTTAGATTGAGAAGGGAGCGTCAAATGAGTTCAGCCAGAAGCCCTCTCTGAGTGAGGAGTTTTACTTCGGAACATTGACTGGGGTCAGAGAGGAGCCCTCTCTCAGAGGCAAGACAGCTTCAACTTGGTGCTGGCTCTGGAGGCTGAAGAAAGCAGAGGCAGAAGCAAAGTACAAAGTGGCAAGAGCTCTTAGAACCAAGCAGAGAGATACGCCTCAACTAACTGGGCTATTTTGGAAGGAGAAAATAAACATTTGCATTTTTTACCAGCTGGCTGCACTTTGGGTGATTATTACTTTCAACGGCAACTAAGGCTGCCTCTAGAAAACCTCCCCAAGAAACCTGCTTTCTCCCAGAAAAAACCATTCTTAATATTATTTTAAAAGAACAAGAACTCCACAGAGCAGAACCAGAAGATCATTATACATTTCAACAATACTATATGAGAATAAATTCTGTTGGAAGTGGCTGTCTTCAACAATGAGAGGATCCAAATCAGTTCCAATTGATCAGTAACGAATAGAACTAGCTACACCCAGTGAAAGAACACTGGGAAATGAGTGTGGACCACAACATAGCATTTGCACTCTTTCTGTTATTGTTTTCTTGCATTTTTGTTTTTCTTCTCAGGTTATTTTTACCTTCTTTCTAAATCTGATTTTTCTTGTGCAGCCAGATAACTGTATAAAGATGTATACATATATTGTATTTAACATATACTTTAACATATTTAACTATCTTTAACATATTTAACTAACTTTAGGACTATCTGCCATCTAAGGGAGGGGGTGGAGGGAAGGAGGAGAAAAGTTGGAACAGAAGTTTTTGCAAGGGTCAATGTTGAAAAAGTATCCATGTATATGTTTTGTAACTAAAATGAAAAAAAAAGAATATCTAAGTTTAAAAAAAAAAAAAACTATACCACTTGGTGCACATATGTTTTGCATAGATATGATTTCATTGTCTATGGCAGGACTTCTTAAACTTTTTCTACTCACTATCCCTTTTCATCTGAGAAGTTTTTGCTAATCCTGGGTATATAGGTATATAAAATAGATATACAAATCAAACATTTATTTTAATGGATCATAATTTTGCAAATCCCACATTTGGGGTTATAATTACATTTTAAGAAGCTTTGGTCTATGGCAGCTTTTAGCAAGATGTAGTTTCCTTCCTTATCGCTTTTAATAAGGTCTATTTTTGTTTTTGTTTTGTCTGTGAATAGGATTGCTATCCCTGCATTTTTTTTTTAACTTCAGCTAAAACATAATAGATTCTGCTTCAGGACCTTTACTTTACTCAGTGTGTTTCTCTTCTTTAATTGTGTTTCTTGAAAGAACATATTTTAAGATTCTAGATTTTGAGACTTTCTGCTATCTACTTTTGGTTTGGGGCAGAATTCATCCCATTCACATTCACTGTTGCTGGTTTTTTGGTCCTCTCTTGTTAAGTCCAGGCTAGCTCCCTGGAGAGCCTTGGCATCAGCCAGTCAGGATAAGTAAAATTTCTTGGTTTTTAGGGGGAGGAGTGAAAGAAGCAAGCAAACTGGCTCACCAAAGATGTATTCTCTATTCTCTAGTGCAAAGTCACCACCTTCTCTGCTCCTCTTCCTGCTGTAAAGTGAGTCTGGGCTCTCTCACACCACCCCTCTAATCCTTGCCTACAATTATCTTAACACCAAACATTGAGTAAGCACCAAACAGTGAGAAGAGCCATTTACCCAAACATATGCTAATAGAGTCATTGTCTCACATTGAATAGATAATTAGCCTTAAGTGCTCTCTTGTCTGATTCAAGCATACTTTTTCAGAGTTTCAATCCTCTACATTCTCTTTTGGACTTTTCCTTTTCTTTTAAATTTGAACTCTGTTGGCAGGGTGGAAGAGACACTGTCTAGGGCTTCTTTTGCCAGGAACTGCAATCTTCCAATATTTATCTGGTGCTACACTGATGTAGCCTTGAAACCCAGGGCAGACCCTGATGTCTGGTGCTGCACTAAGGGAATGAGGGTGAGAGTAAGTGTACTTCTTGAAGCTAAAGGGATCTGGCAGGTAACTTGGTGTTGACCTGTGGTCCTAATGATGGTATCTGGCATGTAGTAAAAGACCTGAAGGATATTTCTGAAAAATGCAAAAGTATTAATTTTGATTATATAAATTAAAAGTTTTTGCACAAATAAAACCAATGCAACCAAAAATATAAAGAAAGCAGAAAACTGGAGAGAATTTTTTGTAACAAGTATCCCTGAAAAAGTACTCGTTTTTCAAATATAAATTTAAAAAATGAATCATATTTTTAAAAACACAAGTCATTCCCCGGTTAGTAAATGCTCAGACGATATGAACAGGCAGTTTTCAGAAAAAAAAAAATAAAAATTATCTATTAAAATGCCCTAAATCATCATTAATCAGAGAAATGTTAATCAAAACAAGTCTGGGGTACCACATCACACTTAACAAAGTAGCTAACATGATTTTTTAAAAAAAGAGAAAATGTTGAATTTTAGAGGGGATGTGGGATACCTGAGACACTAATACATTGTTAATGGATTTGTAAATGAATCCAATCATTTTGGAGAACAATTTGGAACAATGCCCAAAGGGATATAAAATTATGCATACTCTTTGACCCAGTAATGGGGAGGGATGGGTAATCTATTTGTAAAGAAGTTTTTTTTTTTTTTTTTTTTTTTTTGATGGCTAAGAATTAGAAATCAAAAGGATATCCATCAATTGTATATCGGCTAAACAAGCTGCTGCATATAATTGCAATAGAATATTATTGATCTGTAAGAAATGACAAGCAAGTGAACCCAGAAAAACCTGGAAAGATAACATGACATGATAGTGAACAGAACCAGGAGAATGCTGTACACACTAACAGCAACATTGTTTGATGAAGAACTGTGATTGACCTAGATATTTCAAGCAATACAACAATCTAAGACAATACCAAAAGACTAATGATGAAGCATAGTACTCACCTCCAGAGAATGAACTGATGTTGACTAAATGCAGAGTGAAAGAGGCTATTTTTCACTTTCATTTTTTTCTTTTATTCAGGTCTTCTTGTACAAAATGACTTAATATGGAAATGTTTACATAATAGCACATGTATAGCCTGTATCTGATTGCTTACCCTCTTAAAAAGCTGTGTGTGCAGGAAAGAATAGAATTTGGAACCCAAACTTTAAATCGAAATGTTTATAAACTGGGGGGAAAAAAAGAACTTGCATGCCAAAAGACAAGATCTCTCTTCTAAGCTTTCACCAACTCTGTCTTTCAGACTGGAACCTTATGTAAATGGTCTAGATCCCAGGCTTTACAATTATTATCTATGTCTAGGAATAGAAAAAAAAATCTGCTTTTTTCCAGTAGACATTCCAGATCATTTATGTTCATGAGAGAAAAACATTATGAAAACATGGGTTCAAATCTTGATATTAATTCTTACTAGCTGTGTGAATTTAAGTATTTGGCTATTTGACCTTCAATTTCCTTACCTTTAAAGTGGAAATAGTAATCCCCATAGTGCCTTCCTTACAGAATTGTTGTGAATCTCAAAGATAACCATTTATATAAAATGCTATGTAAATAGCAAATTGTTTTTTTTTGTTGTTGCTTAATTATACTGTCTGAATTGCTGATTTCATTGGTGTTCATAGCTCCCTGAAAAGAAACTACCTTTATCAATGCAGTTAAGAAACTATTCTGAAAATTAATATGTTAGAAAATTTCCATGGACAGGACCACATAATCAGTATAAGTCAAAAGGAGATAATTGAAAACTTGTTTTCTGGGTCAGGATTCTAGCCTGATATCCATAATTCCATGATGTTTCCCAGAAAAAAATAACATTTATAATTATCTGAATCTTATTCTCATAAATTGAAGTACCACCTCCTTTTGTAAGTCCAGCTCTCAGTGAACAATTTTCCCTTTCTCTTTACTTTCATTTTCATTTTGAACCATTCTTTTAGGGACATACTGATATGTAGTAACAAATTTGCCTTAAATGCATTCTGTTAGTTAATACTTGTCTTCTCCAGTTTAAAATTATATTTCTAGGATTGGAAATTATGTCTTATTCTCCCATAGCACTAACTGCAGTGCTAGACAAAAAGCAGAACATTTAGTAAAAATTTGATTGATATAAATATCTCAAGAATATATTTTAAATACCTTACTTGCCCTGTGGCATTATTTCAGCACAAATCTATTTATTTTTTTCTAACTAAAGTTTGTTTTTAGAGTACTTGTCATTTACAAAATGTGGTTCAAATTTTCTGACTCAGAGGTGGAAGGATGTGCTCTATTTTTAATAAAAAATAAACCAATAGATTAAAAAACTAATAAAATCAAACCAAAGGCTGTAGTTTGAATGAAAAATAGAATTGAGTTTCCCTGTCTTTGAAAATCAACACAGGAAATTTGACAGTCACTTTGCTATTAGTTTTTTTTTTTTTTTCCCCTCAAAAGGTATTGACATTTTTTTCATGATCCTAAATATTTTTAGCTGCTATTAACTTTTGTACTGAAATCTAGAGACATAATAAATGGATAGATTTGCTTCTCTTCTTAATATGAAAATATCTAAAACTATAGAAGAAATTCTGTGTTAGGAAAACAGCATGGTTCAATAGATATGAAGACAAAAGATTTTTGTTATAATCTTTGGTCTTCTATTTATCACTATCATTATACTTTTTGAAAAATCAATTAACCTTTCTGAACCTCAATTTTCTCATTTGTAAAATGAAGGATTTGGAATAAATGACCTTTAATGTCTCTTCAGCTTTAAATCTATAATCTTATAAGAGTGTGAAATTTACAAAAGTATCAACTTAATAGAATTCAGTTGTTATTCACCATCTACTTCTACAATTCTAAGAAAACTGAATATAAAGGGGATACAGCTCCTTTCTTCAAAGAGTTTACAATTTAATGGGATATAAGAAACTTATACATTAATTATTATCATAAAAGATAAGAGTGTTATGGGGCAGAAGAGTAAGAATTAAGTGGCAAAAGAAAGTTTTATTAGGGGCAGATAATTTTCATGGGATGAGAATGAGTGTGAGTGATGAAGAAGGTAGCATTTGGTTTAAATCTCAAAGAATATTCTTAAAATTAAATTTTATTTTTAAGTTTATGGAATAAAACAGCATTTCCAGAGCACAGCACAATAAAAAAGATGATAATTGTAAATCTATGCACAATTTGCTAATTTTTTTTCAAATATACAACAAAAATTTACATTATAATTTTTTTTCCTTTCCCTGCCATCGACCCTAGAGATGGCTACCATTAAACACAAACAGGTACATATATAAAATTATTTCAATTTATTCTTTGAAAGTTGTTGTTAAAACAATATTGCTGTTACTGTCCAAAGTTTACAAAAGCTTTTCCTTGCAACAACACCTTGTGGTGGATACTGAAAACATTATTATCTCCATTTTGCAAGTAAGAAAATAGACTGATAAAAATAAAGACTTGAATACAAGTCTTTAGATGCCAGGTCAGAGACCTTTAATGAAACCTGGGAACATAGTCTCTCTAATGAAGAAGTTGAGACCCAGGAATAAAGTAATTAGTCCAAAATCTCATGACTCCTAGGCTGCAAAATCAGAAAAAGACAAAGAAACAAATGAATTCAGATCTCCTGATTACCAGTTTAAAACTATTCTTTAGACCACTCAGTCACACTTTTCTCTTTTCTCTTTCTATCCCAAGGATGTTGAATCTACTATAGGCAGCTGATAAATGTGTGTCAAATTGAATATAAAGTGTGACTATTAAGTAATAAGCCTGATTCCAGAAATACTATACCCGCCTGAAAAAAAATTGCATAATCTATATTTTATAGTCACCTGAAAATAAATGTAAAGGTAGTCAGACTAAAATAAAAATTCAGTAAAACTATGTTTCTCCTTTATATTGTTTATTCTTTTCATAAAATAAAAATAGGAACTTGTACTTAAAAGGAACTCCTCCCCCAAGTATATTTATAATTATGTTCATATTTATGTGGGACTTTAAGCTTTGTAAAGCCCTTTACATATATTTTCAAATTTGATGTTCATAATAGAACTGCAAGGTTATGACCCCTCCCTCCTTGATGACAACAAAGCCCTTCCAAAGCCCAGGTCCCTTTTTTTTTAAGTCTACATTTTTATCCTGCTTACTAGACATCTTTCTAATTCCATGGTAAGTACAGAACCAAAATATAATCAGTTTGTTAGCTTAAGGTTGGATTATGGCTTCATACTCTGCTGAATATTTAAACTTATGCTTCATGTAAAACATATTTACTTGATGGATAAAATGTTTAGCTATAGTTGTTAATGCTGAGCAAACTAAAAAAACTCTCTCTTTTGCTATATGGTTAATTATATTACATAAAATATCTATATATATATTTATATCATTATACACACATCTATATCTACATACATCCATATGCTTATTCATAGTTTTCTTTCAGGCAGTCACTCAACTTGCCTAATTACATTCTTAGGGATTTGTAATTAGTGGCATATGGGAATAGGATGGACTACTTTGCCTAGGAGAAGTTGGTATATTCCTAAGTTGGTACAAATAGAGGACGCTGGAGAATTGGGAAACTTCACAAAGAGGTCAATGTTTCAGAGTCGAGTTTTCGACGACTTAGGTTCAAAAGGACATGAGAATCTAGATCGCATATTTTCTGTAGAATGAAGACTATATACATGATCATAACCATAACCATAACCATAAATCAAATGACAACCCCTAATGTAGAAAACTGCATATAGTACTATAAAACAACTGGCATTTACAACACTGTTCCTATAGAAAAATGTGTTCAGAGTGGCAATGTAGCACCTCTTACAATGAGAGCAAGCATGGATTCTCTTAACTACAAGTCACTACTCATAGCTTCCAAAGCTTTAGAGAGTATATCAAAGCTGTTAAATAGAAGAGGTCAGAATAGGATCAGGAAGAGAGAATAATCAAAAAGAAAAAAAAAAAAAGAGGAAATGGGATAAAAATTTTGAGGCAAGCAATAGAATGACTAATGAGGGATAAGAAATGATGTGAGAGAATAGGAAGTGATTAGTCAGAATTGCAATTGAAGAATATTCTTTTAATGTGGATCCTGGAATATGTAGTTAACAACTAAACTAACAGAGAGAATATCAATGAATGACAATGAGAGTGGACCAAACTATGATCCCAAAGAATAACTAGAGTGGTTACCATTTTTTAATGGCTATGACATGATATGTTCCATCATTATATAAAGTTCCTCTATGTCTTTGAGGTTCTCTTGAAATTGTAGAGAAAGAAGAGGCTAAAATGGTGGAAATTAATGGATAGCACTTTCTTCCCTTCCTATCTTTTCTTTTGTTCTTTCTCACAGCATTGACTAGACATAGGGTGAAGGGAGAAAAAGGAAGAATAAATTTGTAAAATATCTTCTTTATATCTCTTACTAATGAAAAAAACAGACAAAAATATAAGACTCAATTTCACATTTGGAAATGGGGAAAGTATACAGAACTGATATTAGAGATACTGTAAATGAAGTTTGACACATTTAGATCACTAAATATCACATCACCATTGTGAAAATATTTGAGAACTCCTTTTGGACAGAGAATTGGTGCATGTAACATTCTGTGTTAGCCTAATATATGATTAAGGGTAGCCTTTTCCATTGGCTACTTGATTAAGTACAATAACTATTTCTGACATTCATGTCAAGAAGTAAAGTGCTACTTTACTCACAGCAAGTGACACCATCTAGTAAGGAGAGGAGAAATAGTACTGGGTTTTGTTTTGCTTTATTCTTTTAAGTTCTACATGTGGGGAGGAGAGTCCCTGTAATGGACTTGGGAACTCAAGCCATGGGGATCTTGAATCCTAGGATTCCAGCTTTAATATTGAAGGCAGCTTCCCTTCAGGGAGGCCTTGAGGAGGGGTTCAGGATGCTAGTACAATAGATTTTTTGGTCTTGAAGCTAATGGATAAAAAGCTGTGAGCCTAAACCCCCTTCCTTGCCCAGGGACCAGGAGATAAAGGTTAATTCAGCCCCCTTGCTATTGAGAGAAATGATTGTATGGTTCTAACTTTGAAGTAAAAATTACTTTATAAAAGTTGCCAAGTCTGTAAGCATTTATTAAGTTGCTAGTATGCATCAGGCACTGTGCTAAGCACAGGGGGAACACAAAAAGTGAGGAAGAGAGAGAGAGAGAGACTTAATCTAAAAAAAAAAAAAAGCAGTTAAATGGAACTAACATGTAACACTAGTCTGGGACCCCAAAACTGAGGAACTAAATTGGTGACTGCATTAGCCAGTGGTAGAGAAGAAAGCCATTTCTTCTAACTCTCTATGGCTAGTGGAAAGCACTAGGGATTAGGGAAATGCAACTGAATGAACCTGGTCATCAGTCTTTACAAGAGCAGCAAACTCATGCCATAACACATAACTACACACTTTGATGTAACTGAATTGGAGAAGTGACCTAATGAGAAATAATTAATAAAGGAAAGACAGCAAAAAGAAGGGGAAAGTAGGCCTTTCTTTAAATCATGAACAGAAAATGACAAAGTTCCCAAATTTATTCCTCTGATGAACAATGTTAATTTTATTTTGCTTTTGTTCCCTCTGTGAAAGAAAGTCTTTGCACTGAAAAGATCAGGGGGGAAAGGAGCCAATAGGGAGATCAACAAGATCAGAGTTGTGTAAATAAGTAAGTAAGAGTGCCTAAACTGCCTGGAATAAATTTAAGATACTTGGTCCAAATGAGCTATATTCACAGGAACTGAGAAGAAAAACAGAAGAAAAAAAAAGACAAAAAATAAAATAAAACTGGAAGATGTGTTTTTTAAGCCATTGTTAGTGATACTTGAATGATCATGAAAAAAGGTGAAGAATATTGCAAAACTGGATAAGGCAAGCATTTTCCCCAAATTTCAATAACTGGAAGAGAATAGATTCTGAAAACTACAGATCACTGAGCTTGGCTTCAATGTTTGGGACTATTCTGAATGGATTATTAAATAAATTGTAAGTGAACATCCAGCAAATGAATTCATAAGTTCAGAGTCAACCTGGTTCTATCAAAGATAGATCATGCTATTTCCTTTGTTGACAAGATTACTAAATTGTTAGATCAAAGGAATGTCATAAATGTAGACCATCTCTGTTTTTAAGTAAAGTTTTTTTTTATAAAATAGTTCATACTATTCTTTAGAAAAAAAATGAAAAGAGACTAAATAGTAATTCATTTAAATGTATTCCAAAATCCAAATTGGTTGAAAAGATGAACTCATGGCATTTAAAAAGTAGTAGTAAATATTACTTTGGCAGAAGATTTTTAAGTGTGATGCCCTAAGAATATGTATTTGACTGTTGTATTTAGCATTTTTATCCATCATGAAGGTATACTCAGTAAGTCTACAGATGACACAACATTAGGAGGAAGAGTCAACAAAATGGAAGTCAAAGTCAGGATTCTAAAAGAACTTCACAGACTAGAGCACTGGGCTGAAATTCAAAAGGTATGAATATAAAGCTTTATAATTAAGTTACTTGAACAGTTGAACATTTTACTTATTTTAGGTGAAACTATGTGACACAATGGATAAAGTGCTGGACTTGGAGTAAGAAAGACTCATCTTTCTGGTTTAAAATCTAGTCTCAGACACTTACTAGCTGTGTGATCCTGGGCAAGTCATTAAATCCTTTTTTCTTTAATGTTTTACCTGTAAAATGAATTGAGGAATGAAATGGTAAACCACAACAGAACCTTTGCTAAGACAACCCTACAGGGGTTGTGAAGAGATAGACATGACTGAAATGGCTGAACAATACAATACAATACTTAGTTACATTATTGGAAAAAAGATCTGATGGAGTTTAGTGTAATGCAAATTCAATATTTGTTCATAGTATGATTTTGCAAAAAAAACATTAATGTGATTTTGGGTTTCATTAAGAGAATCAAAGTTTCCAGGAATACAAAAGTGACACTTTCTCTATAATTCTGTTAGATCATATCTGGAGTAAAGTACTGTAGCACTTCCAGTGTCATAGATTAAGAACATTCCTAAATTGGAAAATGTTGTAAGAAGGGCAACCAGAATGGGGAAAGTCTTTTCATGTGTGTTTATTGAAGGAACTGGTCTTTCTTTTAACCTGGAATATAACAGACTTTTGGGAAGATGATGCTAGCTTCAAATACATGTTTGAAGGACAGACATATAGAAGAGAAATTTGACATATTCTGTTTGGTTCCAAATAATAGATCCAGGAACAATGATTAGACATTGCAAAGAGGCAAATTTGGTCTTTATGTAAGAGAATAAAAATTCTAAATGATGAAGTCTTAATGGCACGCCCCCCCTCCCACACACACACATATACTCTCTCTTCCTGTGTCTTTGTCTCTGTCTCTTTCTGTCTTTGTCTCCCTTTCTCACACCACACACATACATACACACACACACTCTTATGCACTTAGGGCAGATGTACCTATCCTCTCACTAATTTCTTAATAAGGTCTCTTAGTTAAACTACTGATTCTGATCTAAATTTTGCATGCCTTTTTTCCCTCCTGCCCTTGAAGTTTAGGAATGAGTTCCTGAGTTCAGCAAGATATATAATGGGTTTCACTTCCCAACACATAGCCACTGGACAAGAGCTCTTGGCCTTCTATGTAAGCCTTTGACTAGAACAGATCTATCTCCCATTTGTACCTTATTTCTTTTGATAGAATTTCTTGTGAGATTTTAAAGGACATCTGGTTTCATCCCCTGCTGAGCACCCAAGCAGCATCGTATTAGCTACCAGAACAGTTGCAATAGCTATAATAGCAAGAATAGTGAAGGCAGACTAACTTAGAGGGAAAAGAGACAGAAATAGAGAGAGGGGGTGGAAGAGGGAAAGGAAGAGAGAGAAGGAAAAGGAAAAATAGAGGATGAGGGAGAGGGAAAAGGGAAGAGAGAAAGAGATGGAAAGGGAGAGGGGGAAAAAGAAGAAGGGAGAAGAGGGAGAGGAGGAAAGAATAATTGAAAGGGAGAGGGGGAAGGAGAGAAGGAAGAGAGAGCTACCTGATGAATTAAATTGCATTGAATTCTCTTTTAACAGGTTAGACGAGAAAGCAATACAGGTTAGAGGAAGAAGCAGTGGTGGACAGAGATATAAAAAAGGGAAATTTTAATTAAAGGAAGTACCATGTATTCATGATTAGACCCCCTTTGTAGTGCTATAATGGAGACTTAAGACTTTTAGGGAGTTGGTATATGGCACTGAGCACCTTTAGTAAGGAGAAAAGGAAATTTGGAAAATGACTGAATACAATCTCTGCTTTTTAAAACTTTCTGTAGTGGCCTCCTTGCAATATTTGTTATTTGTTAAAAAAATATTTGTAAAAATCTGTTATTACCCCAAAGATCCACTGACTTTCATTGGAGAATGCTTCTCATTTCATGTCTAATGCTTCAAATGACAAATCTCTTTGTTTTTGGTTAAAATTATGTCTACTAGCCACTTCTATCTTGGGGAGTATTAATGGAGAAAGTATCTAATTTTTTAAATAACATTCACTCCAGAGAATTAAGTAGGACTGATAGTCCATTGTATAAACTATCACAAATATTTTAACTAAGAATGCAATCAGCAGAATGAATCAATAAGGAATTCAAGAGGCTAAAGAGATTTCCAGATGACTACGTTTGATTAGACATGTATAGTGAAATAACACGATTAAACATTTTGTGGTTATTAAAAAGTTAAAGACATCAAAACTCAAATTACATCAAGTAATTCATATCAATAAGTCATCGTAAAGGAACAAGTTATCCACATATAACATGACTGTACTTCTCTTTACGAGCATCATTGTAATCCAATTGAGGTAAAAGGACTACATTGTGGAATATTTAGAGACTGGAGAAAATTATATTTTCTAAACACTACCAGATATGCCAGGTCATGACAACTGATCCTTAGTTCCAAAGCAAAATATATATGCATATGTGCATGCATATAGAGGATATGCATATGTTTCTATGTGCATACATGTATGTCCATACATATAAATATGTACTTGCATTTGTGTTAATGTCAATATTTGTATGCATATTGGAAAAAAGAAACTGGAAAGCCTTTCTGGGCAAAGAAAACAACTTTTATTAAGAGAAACAAAGATGGGTTCTACAGTCTGCCCAATACAGTCTGAAACCCCCATATAAAGAATTCACAGTGATTTATAGTTCTTTTAATTCATATATGATTTAAGCTGCTCAATCTATGGTAGAAATGGATAGGTCACTCAATGGCTCAAGCATAGTAGTTTAAACAAGTTATGGTGTCTTATCCTATAATGCAAAAAGAAGACGTGTAAATGTGTCCTTGCAGGTCCATCCTCTCCATCATAGGCCAGGTCCCTCTTTTACCCAGAATCTTTTAATATAAAAATAATTACAATTACATTCCTAAAATTAGCTGACATAGGTATTTACCTGGGACTGTATCATAGTTCTATTACACACAGATTTTTATCTGAAACTATATTCTTACTATAAATTACATAATTGCTTCCTATTTTATTAAAATGATTGTAGCTGATATGCAAAGTAAGGTACTCAGGGCATTGATTACTGTTTTTCCCCCCATTATAAATGCATAAACACATGTACATGCATTTTGTCACAAATTATGCATGTAACATATTAAATATTTCTTTGAATTTATTTGTATAGCTCTCCCTCTGTTTTGCTTTCCTAACTTCTACTCATGCTTCCAGTGTGGGTTCCCAAAATATAACTGCTATTCCTGGGTTGCAGAGTATTAACATGTAGGATTATATTCCTAACATCATAGCTCTCAAACCCCCACCAATGAGCTTCCCATTAACAATCAGCTAGTAGAAATGATTTTCTCATGGCAAAGGTTTTAATATGTTGGCATAATAAGAACAGTAGCTACACACACATACCCTTCAAATAAATCCTGGTTCACAAATGTACATGAGTATCTATAGGAAGAATAGGAACAAACTTCACTACTATAGTAATAAAGCATACATAAAAGGGACACATGAGGCTAGGGTCCTAATATAATTCCTCTCTATATGTAGTGCAAATCTCAATTGCCAAGTCAACTTTCTCTTGAGTTCATAACTGTATCTCTTTTCTTTGGTTAATAGTCATGCTTCTTGAAGTTGCTAAGGGTCTCAAGTTTCTACATATTTGTTGATATGCTTGTCTAAAGTGTGTGATTACTCCATTTACCATGTGTCTCAAATGGAATATCAAATTGCTGCAGAGGGGGCTTCATTCTGCTGAATATCATGGCTGATAGAGGATAAGAAGAGAGAAAATCCCACTTTACATGAAAGAGGTAAAGAAATGGGTTTCTCTTGGACTTCTGATTTTTTTCTTTCTCTTACCCAAATAGTCCATCCTTCAAAGTGCTGTGAGATTTAGTGTTCATTGAGGGATGCAGAAGCATGGTGAAATTTCACCTCACATAATCATGCTACCTGCTTCTGATTCAGCTAGTGAGAGGTGTTCATACTTCACAAGGAGATAATTAAGAATTAAACTTATATTTGACACATCAGTATCTCATCATTAGTGACTATATCACATGTCAAAACCAACTGATATGAAGTGCAAAAGGATTGGATTTTCCCTTTCTTTTATCTCTATTTAAATGATGGGAATACTAAGACAAAAACAAAATAAAACAAAAACAGCACAGAGATTAATTTCTTCTTAAAAAAAAAAAAAAACTTGGTAAGTGCACAGCTACTGAAATTTTTTGGAAAAAGTAGACTGAGCAGGCTGAGCAAAATGCACATTCAGCTGGATTGAAAGAAGGGGGCTCCAATACCCTTATCTTAAACTCAGAGGGAAGGGAAAAGTGGAGATATGTTATCAGTATAGTAGTGACAATGCAGTCTAAATTTCAGGTAATCTCTTTCCCACCTGGGATATTGAACTTAAAGAAGACAAGTAAAAGTGATAAGAGAGAACTTAGTATGACCCACACATTTAGGAAACTCATATAAAATGAAGATGGAGAAAAATGCAAAAGCACTTTTTTGCTAAATTATAGGTCTACAGATCTAGTGTTTGTAAAACAAAAGTCCCCAGAATGAAATTTAACATATTTTCCCCATTATCAGATCTTTCATTTCCCCAAATGATGCTAATGATGAATTTCACAGCTGTAGTTATTAATAACTTTAAAAAATCAAATAAGGTTGATTTTTACAACTTTTACAAATATTTGCAAACTTTACTCGTGGCCTGCATTATCTGAAATCTCCTTTTGGAAGAATTAGTTTGTGTTTAGCAGAGGTGGACTAAACATGATGGCTTTTCAATAATTGTTTCCATCTAATGTGTCATGAATTCCAATCCCCAAATTTCTGAAATAATAAATAAATATGCTGAACTAATTAAAATGTAAATATTATAATCCCTTATTTAGAAGTCATCAAAACAATCTTTTGAAAAAGTTATTACCCCCCTCTCTCCACCTGCATTGTGAATCCATTTCCAGTTTTGTAAGGGAGTCCCTGAGAATATGGCATTTATTTTTATTTTTAGAAATTCATTGGGGCAGCTAGATGGCGCATGGATAGAGCACCAGCCCCGGAGTCAGGAGGACCTGAGTTCAAATGTGATCTTAGACACTTAACACTTCCTAGGAGTGTGACGCTGAGGCAAGTCACTTAACCCCAATTGCCTCAGCAAATGGGGGAAAAAAAGAGAAATTCATCTAATTGTACATCTAATTGACACATTTATTCATTAAAACATGTCTGGTTATTGGGATCTTTATATATGTATGCTGTATAGCTGGGTTTTAGCACAATATAAAGACAGTGAATTTTAAATCAGAAAACTTAAGTTTGAATCTTGATATTTGAGAGTATGGTCAGTCACTTCATCACCATGAATCCCAGTTCTACATCTGGAAATTGAAGGAGTTGCATTGCAGAATATCAAAGATTGTTCCAGTTCTAAAATCCTATCATACTGAATCCCAAAGAGATCTAATGATCCTAGTAAAGATGAGCAGGGAACTCCTGATTTTCTATATGAGGACACTTGCAATGTCTGGTTCCTTATTGCACTACACCTACCCTAATGGGCTCAGAGTAAATGTCAATAACAGTTGCTTCTGTTCTGGCCAGAAACACTAAAGTTCTTCCTCTCCCAGCCTGATTCTTTTGGGCAAGCAAACTAGGCCATTTTTCCCTTCAATTCTTGCCTAGCCTTTATTCATTCAATGGATATTGTGTCGAACCAACTGAGACCTGGGAAAGATCTTAGCTTAAAAAGACCAAAATCTCCCATTGGATCATGGGTCATCACTAATTGTCCAGTCCTATATCTTGATGCTGGGTTCCAATGACTCTGAAGAAGAGTGAGGTTGATGATTTTGCATAGCCCGGCCTCAATTAAAATCTATTTATTTTCAACTTCAACCATCACCTTGCTGATGTCAATGATCCTATTCAAGCATGTAAGGTAAATGACTACAGCATGGGATTAGACCTGCTCTGGTTGAGAAAACAAAACCATCCTAGCCAGCTAGAGCACTGCATTTCTAGTTTTTCAGCTACAGGATGATTCTAGTGATGGTTTATTTTAAACTTCTGGAACTTGGCTGTAAAGGAAATCTCTCTGTTATAGACAGATAGATGAAATGGTATAATATAGTCTGAAATTTGGTGTCAGCAACACCGTTGTTTAAAGTTGACCACAGACATTTAATTAGTTGTGTAATCTTAGACAATTCACTTTACCTTTTTCACCTTCAATTATTCACATAATAGAATCTAACTCACAAAATTGTTATGAATATTAAATGAGATAAAATTTATAAAGTGCTTTGAAAACATTAAAACATTACACAGAGATTGTTATTTTTATTATCATCCTTATAGCAAATTCAAAACACTTTTGTCCTGCAAAGTAACTGCAAAGTCTGGACATATCCATTTCATAGAGTCGCTAGTAGTTAATCTGTGTTCAGAAAATGAAACATGGTAAAAGAAATTAGCCTAATGTTCTTTGCATGCATATGTCTCTCATTGCCATATCCTTGTTCTATGAATTAATATTGTCCATTGAAAGTGATATAAGAAAAATAATGATGAATGTTGGAGGGGATGCGGGAAAACGGGGACACTGATGCATTGTTGGTGGAGTTGTGAACGAATCCAGCCATTCTGGAGAGCAATCTGGAATTATGCCCAAAAAGTTATCAAACTGTGCATACCCTTTGATCCAGCAGTGTTTCTATTGGGCTTATACCCCAAAGAGATACTAAAAAAGGGAAGGGGACCTGTATGTGCCAAAATGTTTGTAGCAGCCCTGTTTGTAGTGGCTAGAAACTGGAAAATGAATGGATGCCCATCAATTGGAGAATGGCTGGGTAAATTGTGGTATATGAATGTTATGGAATATTATTGCTCTGTAAGGAATGACCAGCAGGATGAATACAGAGAGGCTTGGAGAGACCTACATGGACTGATGCTAAGTGAGATGAGCAGAACCAGGAGATCATTATACACTTCGACAACGATATTGTATGAGGATGTATTCTGATGGAAGTGGATTTCTCTGACAAAGAGACTTAACTGAGTTTCATTGGATAAATGATGGACAGAAACAGCTACACCCAAAGAAGGAATACTGGGAAATGAATGTGAACTATTTGCATTTTTGATTTTCTTCCCAAGTTATTTTTACCTTCTGAATCCAATTCTCCCTGTGCAACAAGAGAACTGTTCGGTTCTGCAAATATGTATTGTATCTAGGATATACTGCAACATATTTAACATATATAGGACTGCTTGCCATCCTGGGGGGGGGGAGGATGGAGGGAGGGGAAAAAACGAAACATAAGTGATTGCAAGGGATAATGTCGTGTAAAAATTATCCTGGCATGGATTCTGTCAATACAAAGTTATTATTAAATAAAATAAAATTTAAAAAAAAAAAAAAAGAAAGAAAGTGATATAAGAAGAATAGATAAATCCTACTCCCTTTGCTTGGAAGTCTAAGGGAGAGGAAAGGGTATCTATAAAGAGCTGAGATCATGATATCTTAATCCTTCTAACTAATCAAATATCTATGGTGAAATCCTAGTTATTAGCAACCAATTAAGAATTCTCTGTGCCATCTCAACTAACCAGGTGTCCATCACCAAGATTTAGAAGACCACATTAAGCTACACTTAATCTTTAGGGGGAGGAATCTGGGAAAACGGTGGAGTAGGTTGGTAAATTTCAAGCTCTCCCAATTTCCCCCACATATAGAACAAATTTGCACTTCAGGGTAAACATAGATTGATGAAAAATCAAAAAGACAAGAATTAAGGTTCTCTTGAGAAGATCTGAAGAAGAGCTGAGAAAATCTGAAGAAAGACCCCAGTGCTGGGAGTTAACCTGTCTGAAGTACACACACCTCTGGGTTAGCTTAGCAGAAACATCAAGTGGAGATCCCTCCAGTTAGCTGGGTGTGGCTGGAGCCTCAGCAGGAAGCATAGAGACTTTCACCTTCCAGACTGTAGAATCGGGTTCGAGTCCAGGAAGACAGTGATTAGGAATACAGAACCCAGCTGTGCTGCTGCGATATGGTGAGAAGAAACCAGCCCCTGGTGAACGCAGAAGCAGTCCAGCAGGGGCATTAACGGTTGTGGGCATTAACGGTTGTGGCCACTTACAGGAGGATAGAGCTCTTGGTTTGGATTCCTAGTCACAATGTAGAGCTGAAGGGAAGCTTGAGACACCAACCCTCCCCCCTTCCCCCCCAGCCCATGATTAAAGGTGCTTACGCTTATTAAAAAAAAGAATTGGCAAAGAAGAAATAATTCCACCATTGAAACATATTATGGGAACAGGAAAGACCAGGATTCATCTTCAGAGGAGAATACTTCAGTTAAAAAAAAAAAAAAAAAAAAAAAGCTTCTACCCAAGGTGAAATGGCAACCTGGTCTGAGAGAATTTCTAGAACTCAAAAAAGAATTTAAAAATCAAATGAGAGAAAATAAAAAAAAAAAAACTAAATAATAATAACAATAACAAAAACCATCCAAGAAAATCAAGAAGCTTATAAAAAAAAGTTAAGCAACTAAAAAAGGAGGTACAAAGTCTCAAAGATAAAAATAATTTTTTTTGAAAACTAGAATTGGGCAAGAGGAAGCCAGTGAAGCTATGAGACATCAAGAAATAACAAAACAGATTATAAAGAATGAGAAAACAGAACAGAATGTGAAACATTTTATTAAAAAAAAAACAGATCTGGTGAATAGATCAAAAAGAAAAAAACATAAGAATAAATGGACAGCCAGAAAGATGTGACCAAAAAGAGAACCTTGACACAATAATGCAGATAATAATCCAAAAAAATTGTTCTGGAGCAATAGAACATGAGGGGAAAATAGAAATAGAAAAAATCCATGGCATACCACCTCAAAGAGGTCCTTTGTGGAAAATACACAGGAATATTATTACCAAATTTTGAAACTCTCAGATCAAAGAGAAAATTTTGCAAGAATTAATTCAAATATGCTGAAGCTACAATTAGAATTGTACAAGACATCCACAGCTACAATAAAAGACTGCAGGTCCTGGAATCATATCTATTGACAATCAGAAGAAATAGTCCTATCCTATCCAACAAAATCATAATTTGGAATAAGAAAATATAGACATTAAATGAACTTGGAGATTTTCAGGACTTTCTATCAATGAAAGGCAAACTTATAGAAAATTTAATATATAAGAGTCAATATGAAAGGTCAATTTTAAGATACTAAACATGCACAAATTCTTTATGTTTTTTTTTTAACATGGGAAAATATATTCTATATGTTTAAGATTCACTTCAGCAATAGGGTAGCTCACAAGAAAGATTGGCAGATTCAAGGTAAAAATAGTAATCAAGATATACAAATGAGGGACAGAGGAAGAAAAGACACAGAGATATTAGAGAGGGGAGGAGGGCTCATAGTTCTGAAAACCTACTCACATTGGGAATGAGTTCAATAGGCAACATTACATATATACCACAAAGGGGATAGCACCCTTCAAAATCTATGAATAAATAAAGGAGAGGTAGGTGGATAGGGAAGCAAAGGGTGAGGGAAGAAGACAAAGGAGGAATCCTTGGATGGGGGAGGTTAAGTAATAGCAAGGAAAATTATGGAGCAGAATTTAATTAAAGTGGCAGCAGGGACAGGAAATGCATGTGTGTGTATGGGGGGCAGGGTTTGAATGTATGTACACATCTACACATCTACATATGTACACATAAATATATCTTTTCTTAACTATAGCTTGCTTGAGGATGATAAGGAGGGATAAAAATGGGAAGTAAAAATAAAGTAAATAAGATATTCAGCAGAGAACTAGAGAAGAATTTACAAGGAAAATACAGAAAAAATGGACATTTTTTAATACAATTTCATATATATATATATATATATACACACACGCATATACATGGACACATAACAATGTTCTCTTTTATTTTGTTTTATTTTGTTTTGTATTTCTTTTCTGCCTTTTTTTCTTACTCTGTTTTTTTTAAATAAAATAATTTTTAAAAATACCCAGCTTAACAAATCAGCCTTTCTATTATTATTCCTTTTAGACACTGAATAAGAAATTTGTCAAAATATTTTTTGTCAAAATGTGACTATTGATGAATTTGTGACACAACTTTTTCTTTTTCATCTTATTTATACTCAAAAGCTTTGGTAATATAATTATTACTTGGCACATAAGACAGGTGCACCTTGGGAAAATGATGAGGAAAAATTAGCCCAAATAGTTCTGTTGCTTAATCACAAAAAGAAAAAAAAAAAAAAAACTCATGTGGCTCAAAATGTCTCTTTTTCCAAAGGACTGTCCATTTCTTTCTCCTTAACTTCAGACTTGAATATCCAAATATCTATTAGATATCTATGGACATCTCCAATTTAATTTGTATAAACAGAACTCACTATTTTCTCTAAACCTATCTTTCTTCTAGGTTTTCTTATTCTTGTCAGAGGCACCATCATTTGTTCATTCCTCCAAGTTCATACCCTGAGTTGACTAATCATTCTACAACCACACTCCCCAAGGTAATCATGTACTAAGACTAGTCCTTTATTTCCCTTTATACTATAAGGTCTTGAATTTAGAATCTTTCATTTCATGTCTAGATTTTTGTAACTAATTAAAAAGCATATATTTGATTTTGCTTGATGTTTAAAGCCCTTTGCAATCTAGCTCCAACTTACCTTCCCTATTCCCATGCTTATTATGCATCATGATGAAAAGCACAATATTGGTACAATATCAGTACAACTGTATTGAATTGACAAGAATAAAAGCTTATTTTTTTAAATGGACTATATTTATTAGTCTATATTTTACAGTATGTTACATGTAACCAGTTGATTTTATATATGTATTTTATTTAACATTTTGTTTTGCTGATCTGTGAACTATTAAAAATTTCACTAATTTACTAATTTAAGGGTCACATTAGGTGCCTTCTCAACCCTGCTTCCTTACTCAATATTCTTTTGGGGGAAAGAAAGATTGCAAGAAATTTAGATTATATTTCTAATAACATAGAAACAACATTAATCTCCACATTTCCTTTTATTCAAATACTGAATTTATAAGATTTCATTTGCATATAACTGCTAACACATTTTAAGGCAGATAAACATTAATATAATTGATCACATGCACAATTTGTGAAAATCATTTTCAAACACTTTCTCAAAAATATTTATTCACAATTTATTTCTGTAACAACCTTGGGCTTTATGGTTTCTTTCTCCTCTGATTTAAATCTTTCTTCTGTATTGCTCTCTTCAAAAACACTTTTAACTCTAATCTAACATTTTAAAATATTGTTCTGAATGTACAAAATAAATACAATTACATAAACATGAAAAGTATTTTGTTAACACACTCTAAATGTGTTTTGACTTTAATAATTTTTTCTAGCAACTACAAAATTGCCCCTGAAATGAAAATTATAAATGTGTAAGGTTCAATTGAAATAATTTCTGCAAGTTGGTCTAAACATTGCATAAGAATATGAGTAAAACCTTGAACAGATTTCTATGTTCAAAGCATTACATTTTATATTTCAAGTTATTAATGAGTACACTGATCAGCACAAAGAAAATGTGTAAATTATTAATGCTGAATAAATGAAACTTTAACAAAACTGGAAAGTAGCAATTTCTGAATTAGATTGTGTTGGTCTCCAACAATCTAAGCCCTCAATTTATCACTATTATAATCCAATATTTTTTTAAAAGAATTCTTCTATTGAGCCTGATGTGAAGGATTCTCAAGAAAATTTAAATGCTGAGATCTTTAATTCTAGCATGGTAATAGAAAAAATATGAAAGTATCAAAAGTTCTTTTGAATTGAAAGAATTTTTGTGTCAAAATGGGATTAATTACTTCAATATTGTTGTAAAACACTCCATGTTTTTTTTTCCCTTTTGGACCATAAACAGGACATTCTACATTCCTACCTACACTTATGAGTTCTGTCAGTATATTTCAAACTCAAAAAAATGTAACTTGCCTAAATTAGCTTAGATAATAATAATAGATGTCATAATAGATAATTAAATTCCTCCAAACCACAAGAGGGAATCTTACTGGGTATGCATCTCAATTTTGACACTGAAAACAATGAACTTCATAATATCATCAATTCAGATCAAGAGGAAGTCGGCTAATCAGTTGCTTATGAATTATGCTCAGTATAAGTTTATATATATATATATATAGCAATGAAAGATTCTGAATGGGCCAGTGCCTCTTTATTTGAAATACTGTAAATTCACTTCAAGGTCTAACACTCTGTGCAATGATCTTAAAAAAGAAATGACCAGAATAAAGAGGGGACTTATCTGTTTAACTCAGACTTAATATCACCATCTTTTGTTATCTGTCTCCAATGATTCTAGAGCCATCTAATCAGCTCCATTATCTATATTTCACTCATTGTTCTAATATATTTAATATCTGTACTATATAATAATTCAACAAAAAATCTTTTTCATTCTTGACAAATATCATTACACTGATTCAAAAAAACAAAATGAAACTATGTTCATTTAGATATGTTATTCAATCAGTTGCTTAACTATTGGCCATTCAGCATTATATGCTCAAAGCTTTGCATTTTAATAGGTAAGACATCAACATATGAAACAATTAATTAAGAACATGATAGCATGTAATTAAGTGCTAAATCACATGGTACAGATTATAGCTGTTAAAGGAGTTCAAAGAGAGAAATAAATGATGTGTGTAAAATATTAGAAAGTCTTCATGGAGGCAGCAGGATTTAAACTAGGCCCAGAAAATGAATGGATTTGATAAACAGAAAAGAAAAGAATTTCCCATGACAATTAGTGAAAACTTGAAAGTAGCATAGAGCATAGTAAAGAACCTATCCATATTGGAGAGACATAAAATGACATATCCAATGGTCCCAGATTAGGAGGACATTAAAAGTATAGCAGAAAATCATGAGATTTATGTAATATGAAATAACCAGCAAATGTAATTTTTTAGCATGGGAGGAACAGTATGAGTAGTATGTATAATGAGTAAAACTGGAAATATGAAAGACCAAATAAAATCCCAGTCTGAGGCAATGAGAGCCTGGCTAAAGGTGTGATCCATGGGAATGAAGAAGAAGGCTAGGTACTAGTGATATTATTTCTTCTACATCAGAGTATCCAAGCTCTTACAGCAATATAAACTCCTATGCTTTATTATCATGTATTTTTCTTAACCATCTTCATTTCAAAAGCCTCCATAATATAAATTTTGACTAATTATTAAGTTGTTTATACAAGATTGTCAGGAGAGTTCAGATAGGTTTTGGCTTGTACTCTGCTATCTTGGATCTGCCTCAGTGGAAGATGCCATTACATAAACACAATCATATCTGTATAATTTTATCCCTTTACTTTATTGTCCTCTTTCAAGTTTCACCCTAAATACTTTAGGGATGGTTTTCACAATTGCATTAATTATGGATTTCATCAGTTGAAAATTGTTTATCAATAATCTGATTATGATCATATAGGAATGCTCTTTAGCAAAGCAGACTGTAATTTATCTATAACAGTACATAAGTCTTAGGAAGTTTTTTTTTTTTTTTTTTAAACTAAGAAAGGATAAATGCCTGGCCCATGTTCACCCATTCAGTATCAAATGTGATAGAAGGATTTATTTATTCCAACTCTATCACATTATGACATCACCACTTCTAAATTATACTGGGATGGATACTAGTTTTTATATAGATAAAATTGGAGCTACTTTTTCATTTGAAAATAAAATTGGTCATCAATGTTGTATTTAAAGATTAATATTGAGGGGAATAAGAAGCTTCTAAATTTGTCTCCTCAATGAATCCCATTGACTTCTGTATATACATATATACTCCAAACTATTTTCCATGAAACAATGATATACTTTTTTTTTTATTTTAATCTAACAGCAATACATACACACATATGCCTCTTTTAGAGATGGCAAATATTTGATACACTTTCTGGTTTGGTTTAATCTCAAAAACAAAAACAAACTACCCAATGTCTGAAGTATTAGGTATCACTTAATCTGAAGCTTTTCTTTTTTCAAAAATGCCATTATGTATATAGTATCAGAATAGTTCTAAAATGTTTAGCACAAGACATAAAACAACATTCTGAATCCTTTTTTTCAGATCCCTCTTAAAAAACATTATTCATAGGAAATTATTAAGAAAGACATCTATCTAATTGGACTTCCTAAATATTTATTTAAAAAATAAATGAAGAGTAGAATTATTTTATAACTCATTTTAAAATGCAATACTAATTCATGAACAAAAAAAAGTTAATTCTCAAACAAGCCATGAAATAATAAGACAGAATCATAACTGCAGCGGGAAGATCAGAATTTTGTTTCAGCATAACATACAGGAAGTTCAAATAAAATATTTATAAGAGATTTTTGTATATTTAAAATTCTTACATTTACATTTTAAATATATAAAAATGTGTATGCTCTATGGCAATATATAAACAGTCAGCATATCTTTGTAGCTATAGAATGGGTTTGAAATCAGGAAAATTGACATTCAAATCCTGCTTCTGATATTTTTCATCTATAGCATCCTGGGCAAGCTATTGCCTGGGAAATTAAGTAGTATGTAGAGGTGATAGAGCATAAGTACAAAGAACAAAGAAGAAAATAATCTGAGATGCACAAAATGTGTCAGAAAACAAAACTAAAGGGTAAAAAGCCACAAATAAAGTAATTTGCCCTAGATGACTTTATGCAAATGTTGAAAATGTAGAACACAAACAAAAAACGTTGTGGGTTATAATGCAAAGAAGCAAATTTGATCTCATGGAAATCACCGAGGCTTTCCGGGACTTAACTCATAACTGTATTATGTAGTTATTAATAGATAGACTCTAGCAAAAGAAAAAGAATAGGTAAATATAGAGAGATTAGCATTGTATATTAAAAATATTTGCTCATTTAAGGAAATTCAGAAACAAAAGCAAGTGGAGAAGGGAGAAGGGAACTAAAGGAGAAAGAAGTATAGTAATGAATTTTGAGATGAAAGTCAATGGAGAGAGAAATAAAATTGATTTTTGTCATTGAGATACAATATAAACCACCTGAACAGAAAGGGGAAATAGATGTGAAATTTGAGAAACAAATCACAAGCTTATCACAGAAACATGATATAATAATGATGGTGGATTTCACTTGTCCAGACATCTGCTAAAGAGCTCTCTCTGCCAAAAGCACAACAGCTAATAGTTTTCTTCATTAGGTAAAAGAACCAATAAGGGAAATTTTTATTCTTCATCTCATTTTTCACTAACAGTGAGGAACTATTTGGTTCATTGGAATGATGGGAATACTGGACAGAAGTTAATATTTCCTCCTAGAATTTGTAATGAGGAAGTGATAGCAGTTTTCAAGTATTTGAAGGGCTATCACATGAGTGAAAGCTTAGAATTGTTCTCTGTGGAACTAAAGTGACAAAGAGAAGCCAGGAGGTTGCCTAAGCGCTTCCTGTTTCCTTCATTAAATAAAGCCTCTAAACGAATTCTGGAGTGAAAAACCTCATAAAATTTCAAAGGAGAACAATTTTCTAGATTAAGACATCTTGATTGGACTTCAGGAAAGGTCTTTCTCTCTTGGATAAAAGGAGAACCATGCCCAGTGAAGGTGTGGCATGGGGAATGCAGTAAGTGGTTAACAGCAGCAGAACAGCAGCAAAGGCCCCTTTATCCTGACCCAGCATGCCACTGGCTCAACAGGCCAGCTATGAGACTTCTAATACAAGTGCAGAAGGCAAAGTGCCAGCCCTCGAATCTTCACACAACAGGCAGATATAAGCCAAGCCAACCCAGCATAGTGGGAAAGCCAGCAACATCTCCAGTCCCAGCTGGAAAAACAATGAGAGACCTCTGTCCCTCTGTAAAAGAAGCTTGGGACACTCTCCACTGTGCTTTAGCACCAGTTTTCTACTTTTTAAAAAATGTTTAAAAAATGAGCATAAATTCAAAAAGAACCCTGACCATAGAAAGCTACTATGACAACAGGGAAGATCACAACAAAAACCCAGAAGATGACATCAATAACAAAATGTTTACATGTGAAACCTTAAAGGAGAATATGAATGTCTCAAGTTCAAAAAGTTATCTCAGAAAAGATCAAATAGGATTTTTTTAAAGCAAGTAAGAAAGGTACAAAGAAATATATGGAATGGACTTCTGGCCAAGATGGTGGAAAGGAGGCACACAGCTGTGTAAGCTCCACATTTTCTCTCAGAATCCATTTCATTACAAGCCTCTGAATTAATGCTTGACTGAAAAAAAAAAAAAAACCCACAAATAGTTACCAAGAGAAGACATCCTTGAAATTCGCCAGGAAAGGTCTATTTTTGCTCAAGGGCGGGGAAGGTTTTAGATCTGGTCGAGGCTGAGGGCAGGCAGCGGCAGCAGTGAGAACCCAGCAGGCAGCTCCCAGATGAGCAGATTGGAGGAGGGTGGGGTGTGATCTCAGCCGTCTCTGCGGGGGAGCTTTGCTACAGGATTGGATACTTCATCCTGGCAGCAAGTCAGCAGCCCAGCAGAGAAGCTAAAAACACCGGGGGTGAAGAATTCAACTCCAAACAGCTGGAATCTCTCGGGATCTGGCCACCCCTCCCCCACAGTGTCTCAGCACACTCTCAGAGGCTCAGAGTGCAGGTGCAGCACAGTCCTGCTAGTGCCTCGTCACTGCTGCCCCGGCAGTCTGTAGAGGAAGCTCAGTAACACCACCCAGCCCCTCGCCCCCAAAAAGCAGACTCCATTTAGAGTTTTTTTTTTCTTTTTTTTCTTTGCTAGTTTGTCTTTGATTCTTCTCTGACAAAATGAGCAAAAAATTGAAAAGGACCTTAATGCTTGACAGCTTCTATATGGATAGAGAGCAGACTCTAAACCCTGAGGAGACTAAAACAGATTGTCCCCAGGTGAATCCCCAAAGGAAGAGATCATCTGTTCCTCAGTACAGTTGAATCTCATAGAAGAAATTAAAAAGGCTCTCACAAGAGAGCTAGAAGAAAAATGGAAAAAGGAGAGGGAGGCTTGGCAAGAGTGTGGAGAAGTCATCCTACTCATTTAAAGACTGAGTGGATAAAAAAAATCAAATCTTTGACAAATAAGATTAGTGAACTGGAAACAGAAAATAGCTCTCTAAAAAATAAAATTGGTGAAATGGAAAAAAAAAATTCCATAGAACAAAAGAACTAAATTGGACAATTAGAAAAAGATATTTAAAAAGTGAGTGAAGAAAATACTTCATTGAAAATCAGAATCGAACAAATGGAATTGAATGACTCGAGGAGACAAGAAGAATCAGTCAAACAAAACCAAAAAAATCAAACAATGGAAAAGAATGTGAAATACCTTCTTGGGAAAACAACAGACCTGGAAAATAGATCCAGGAGAGACAATCTGAGAATTATTGGATTCCCAGAAAAGTAGGATGAAAAAAAGAGACTGGACACTATTTTTCCAGGAAATTATCAAAGAGAACTTCCCAGAAGTCATAGAAAGAGAGGGTAAAAGATACATTGAAAGAATTCATCGATCACCTACTGAAAGGAAAACTAAAATCAAAACACCAAGAAATATAATGGCCAAATGCCAGAACCCTCAGACAAAGGAAAAAGTACTGCAAGTGGCTAGAAAAACCCAATTCAAATATAGAGGAGCCACAATAAGGATTACCCAAGCTCTAGCAGCATCCACCTTAAAGGATCGAAGGGCCTGGAATATGGTATTCCGAAAGGCTAAGGAACTTTGTTAAGGCAACCAAAAATAACCCAGCCACAATGAGCATCTTTTCCCAGGGAAGACGAAATAAGCGAATTTCATCTATTTTTGATGAAAAAAACAGAACTTAACAAAAAGTTTGATCTACAAATATAGAACTCAAGAGAAACCTAAAAAGGTAAAAATAAATCTTGGGAACTATATTTCTGCTATAAAGATGTTTAAAGAATACAGGCATACCTTGTTCTAGAAAGTAGATGTGGAAAGGACATTGTACCAGAAAAAGGGCAAAGTGGGGGTACTACATCTCATGAAAAGGCAAAGGAAACCTATTATATCCGAGAGAAAGAATGGAGGGGGATGAATATAGTTGGTATCTTACTGCCTTCACAATTGGCTTTAAGAGAAAAATTTTAGACATATTCAATTTATGGTGAAATTTCTCCCACCTTATTGAAAAGTAAGAAGGGAAAAATGAAAAGGGAAGGAATAAATTAAGTGGAAGGAAATATAGAAACTGAGGGAAAGGGGGGTAAGATAGGGGGAGGAACTCTAAGGCAGGGGGAGGGATACTAAACAGGGAGGGCTGTGAGAAGCAAGTGGTGTTCACAAGCTTAATACTGGGAAGGCGGAGGAAGGGGGAAAGAAGGGAGAAAAGCATAAACAGGGGTTAACAAGATGGCAAGTAATATAGAATTGATAATTTTAACCATAAATGTGAATGGGGTAAACTCCCCCATAAAGAGGAAGCAGTTAGCAGAATGGATTAAAAGCCAGAATCCTATAATATGTTGTTTACAGGAAACATACCTGAAGCAGGGAGATACATGCAGGGTAAAGGTAAAAGGTTACAGCAAAAGTGAAGTCAAAAAAGCAGGGGCAGGCATCCTGATCTCAGATCAAGCTAAAGCAAAAATTGATCTAATTAAAAGAGATAAGGAAGGGCACTATAACTTGCTAAAGAGTAGCATAGATAATGAAGCAATATCAATATTAAACATATATGCACCAAGTGGTGTAGCATCTAAATTCTTAAAAGAGAAATTAAGAGAACTGCAAGAAGAAATAGACAGCAAAACTATAATAGTGAGAGATCTCAACCTTGCACTCTAAGAATTAGATAAATCAAACCACAGAACAAATAAGAAAGAAGTCAAAAAGGTAAATAGAATACTAGAAAAATTAGATATGATAGATCTCTGGAGAAAACGTAATGGAGACAGAAAGGAGTACACTTTCTTTTCAGCAGTTCATGAAACCTATACAAAAAATGACCATATATTAGGACATAAAAACCTCAAAGTAAAATGCAGTAAGGCAGAAATAGTAAATGCATCCTTTTCAGACCATGATGCAATGAAAATTACATTCAACAAAAAACCAGAGGAAAGTAGACCAAAAAATAATTGGAAACTAAATAATCTCATACTAAAGACTGATTGGATGAAACAGCAAATCATAGACATAATTAATAACTTCACCCAAGAAAACGATAATAATGAGACATCATACCAAAAAGTATAGGATGCAGCCAAAGTGGTAATAAGGGGAAATTTCATATCTCTAGAGGCCTATTTGCATAAAATAGAGAAAGAGAACGTCAATGAATTGGGCTTGCAACTAAAAATGCTAGAAAAGGAACAAATTAAAAACCCCCAGTCAAACATTAAACTTGAAATTCTAAAAATAAAAAGAGAGATCAATAAAATTGAAAGTAAAAAAAAAAACTATTGAATTAATTAATAAAACTAAGAATTGGTTCTATGAAAAAACCAACAAAATAGACAAACCCTTAGTAAAACTGATTAAAAAAAGGAAAGAGGAAAATCAAATTGTTAGTCTTAAAAATGAAAAGGGAGAACTCTCCACTAATGAAGAGAAAATTAGAGCAATAATTAGGAGTTACTTTGCCCAACTTTATGCCAATAAATTCAACAACTTAAATGAAATAGAAGAATACCTCCAAAAATATAGCTTGGCCAAACTAACAGAGGAAGAAGTAAATATCCTAAACAGTCCCATCTCAGAAAAAGAAATAGAACAAGCTATTAACCAGCCTCCCTAAGAAAAAATCCCCAGGACCAGATGGATTTACATGTGGATTCTACCAAACATTTAAATAAAAATTAATTCCAATGCTAAATAAACTACTTGAACAAATAGGGATTGAAGGAGTCCTACCAAACTCCATTTACAACACAGACATGGTACTGATACCTAAAGCAGGTAGGTTGAAAACAGAGAAAGAAAATTATAGACCAATCTCTCTAATGAATATTGATGCTAAAATCTTAAATAAAATATTAGCAAAAAGATTACAGGAAATCATCCCCAGGATAATACACTATGACCAAGTAGGATTTATACCAGGAATGCAGGGCTGGTTCAATATTAGGAAAACTATTAGCATAATCGACTATATCAATAACCAAACAATCAAAAACCATATGATCATCTCAATAGAAGCAAAAAAATTTTTTGATAAAATCCAACATCCATTCCTAATAAAAACACTTGAGAGCACAGGAATAAATGGACTTTTCCTTAAAATAGTCAGGAGCATATATTTAAAACAGTAAGCATCACAAGCAATGGGGAAAAACTGGAACTTTTCACAGTAAGATCTGGAGTGAAGTAAGGTTGCCCACTATCACCATTATTATTCAATATTGTATTAGAAACACTAGCCTCTGCAATAAGAGTGGAGAAAGAGATTAAAGGAATTAGAGTAGGCAATGAGGAAACCAAACTATCACTCTTTGCAGATGATATGATGGTATATCTAGAGAACCCCAGAGATTCTACTAAAAAGCTATTAGAAATCATTTATAACTTTAGCAAAGTAGCAGGATACAAAATAAATCCCCATAAATCCTCAGCTTTTTTATACATCACCAACAAAATCCAACAGTAAGAGATACAAAGTGAAATTCCATTCAAAATAACTGTTGACAGCATAAAATATTTGGGAATCAATCTTCCAAAGGAAAGTCAGGAATTATATGAGCAAAATTACAAAAAAACTTTCCATACAAATACAGTCAGACTTAAATAATTGGAAAAATATTAAGTGCTCTTGGATAGGCCAAGCGAATATAACAAAGATGACAATACTCCCTAAACTAATCTATTTATTTAGTGTATTTAGTGCTATACCAATCAGACTTCCAAGAAAATATTTTAATTATCTAGAAAAAAATAACAGCAAAATTCATATGGAACAATAAAAAGTCGAGAATCTCAAGGGAATTAATGAAAAAAAAAAAATCAAATGAAGATGGCCTAGCTGTACCTGATCTAAAATTATAATATAAAGCAGCAGTCACCAAAACCACTTGGTATTGGCTAAGAAATAGATTAGTTGATCAGTGGAATAGGTTAGGTTTACAAGACAGAATAGTCAACTATAGCAATGTAGTGTTTGACAAACTCAAAGATCCTAACTTTTGGGATAAGAATTCATTATTTGATAAAAACTGCTGGGATAACTGGAAATTAGTATGGTAGAAATTAGGCACGGACCCACACTTAACACCATATACCAAGATAAGATCAAAATGGGTCCATGATCTAGGCATAAAGAATGAGAATATAAATAAATTAGAGGAACATAGGATAGTTTATCTCTCAGACTTGTGGAGGAGAAAGAAATTTGTGACCAAAGATGAACTAGAGACCATTACCGATCACAAAATAGAAAATTTTGATTATATCAAACTAAAAAGCCTTTGTACAAACAGAACGAATGCAAACAAGATTAGTAGGGAAGCAACAAACTGGGAAAACATCTTTACAATTAAAGGTTCTGATAAAGGCCTCATTTCCAAAATATATAGAGAACTGGCTCAAATTTATAAAAAATCAAGCCATTCTCCAATTGATAAATGGTCAAAGATATGAACAAACAATTTTCAGATGATGAAATTGAAACTATTACCACTCACATGAAAGAGTGTTCCAAATCACTATTGATCAGAGAAATGCAAATTAAGACAACTCTGAGATATCACTACACACCTGTCAGATTGGCTAAGATGACAGGAAAAAATAATGATGAATGTTGGAGGGGATGAGGGAAAACGGGGACACTGATGCATTGTTGGTGGAGTTGTGAACGAATCCAACCATTCTGGAGAGCAATCTGGAATTATGCCCAAAAAGTTATCAAACTGTGCATACCCTTTGATCCAGCAGTGTTTCTATTGGGCTTATACCCCAAAGAGATACTAAAAAAGGGAAAGGGACCTGTATGTGCCAAAATGTTTGTAGCAGCCCTGTTTGTAGTGGCTAGAAACTGGAAAATGAATGGATTGGAGAATGGCTGGGTAAATTGTGGTATATGAATGTTATGGAATATTATTGCTCTGTAAGGAATGACCAGCAGGATGAATACAGAGAGGCTTGGAGAGACCTACATGGACTGATGCTAAGTGAGATGAGCAGAACCAGGAGATCATTATACACTTCGACAACGATATTGTATGAGGATGTATTCTGATGGAAGTGAATTTCTATGACAAAGAGACCTAACTGAGTTTCAATAGATAAATGATGGACAGAAACAGCTACACCCAAAGAAGGAACACTGGGAAACGAATGTGAACTATTTGCATTTTTGATTTTCTTCCCGAGTTATTTTTACCTTCTGAATCCAATTCTCCCTGTGCAACAGGAGAACTGTTTGGTTCTGCAAATATGTATTGTATCTAGGATATACTGCAACATATTTAACATATATAGGACTGCTTGCCATCTTGGGGGGGCAGGGTGAAGGGAGGGAGAGGAAAAAACAAAACATAAGCGAGTGCAAGGGATAATGTTGTAAAAAATTACCCTGACATGGGTTCTGTCAATAAAAAGTTATTATTAAAAAAAATTTAAAAAACGAAAAAAGAAAATATATGGAAAAATAAAGCCTTGGAGGGAGAATTATGAAAAAAATCAATAGCTTAGGAAAGGAAACACAAAAATTTAAGAAAAAACTTTTAAAAAAATAGATTTAGCAAAATTAAAAAAATATATATGGAAGAAAACAATTCCTTAAAAACAGATTTTGTGAAATGAAAATTGTATATATATGCTGAAGAAAACAACTCCTTAAAAATAGATTTGATAAAATAAAGGGGAGGGGAGATCCACTAAACAAAACAACTCCTTTAAAAGTAAAATTGATTAAATGGGGGGAAAAGGGAAAAACGCTGAAGAAAGAAAATAATTCATTAAAAATAGAATTGGACAGGTGGAAAAGAATGACTCTATGAGGCATCAAGAATAAGTCAAACAAAATTGAAAAAAATTACAAAAAAAGAAAATCTCATTTAAAAAACAACTGACCTGAAAAATCGATGCAGCAGCAAAAATAGTTTAAAAAAAGATAAATACAAACATTTTGGCACATGTGAATCACTTTCTCTTCCTTAAGATCTCTTTGGGATATAAAGAGTATGCACAGTTAACTTTTTGATAACTTTTTAAACATAGTTTCAAATTGTAAAAATGTTTTCCCCATTTATTGTTTCCCTTCTAACCTTGTCTGCATTAGATTAGTTTATACAAAAACTTTTTAACTTAATATAATCAAAGTTATCTATTTTGTGATCAATGATGATCTCTAGTTCTTCTTTGGTCACAAATTCCTTCCTTCTCCACAGATTTGAGAGGAAAACTACCCTTTGTTCTTTTAATTTGTTTATAATATCATTATTTGTGTCTAGATTATGTACCCAGTTTGACTTCATTATGGTTTACAATGTTAGATGTGGGTCTATGCCTGTGTTCTACCATATTAGATTCCAATTTTTCCAGTAGTTTTTGATTTGATTTTCCTCTTTCCTTTTTCTAAGCAAATTGACTAAAGCTTTATCTATTTTGGTTTTTTTTTTTTTAATAAAACCAACTTTTAGTTTTATTTATTAGTTCAGTAGTTGTTTTAATTCAGCTTTATTGATCTCTCTTTTTATTTTTAGAATTTCAAGTTTGGTGTCTAATTGGGGGTTTTTAATTTGTTCTTTTTTTAGCTTATTTACTTGCAAGTTATTCCTTTCCATTTGTTCAATTCTGAACTTTAGTGAATTATTACTTTTTCTCTAATTTATGCAAGTAATCATCTACAGATATAAAATTTCCCCTTATTACCACTTTGGCTGCATTCCACAAATTTTGCTATATTGTCTCATTATTATAATTCTCTTGGATGAAGTTATTGTGTTTATGATTTGCTGTATTTAGTTTCCAATTACTTTTTGTTCTATTTTCCCTTGGTATTTTATTGAATATCCTTTTCATCACATCATGATCAGAAAAAAATGCATTTATTATTTTTGCCTTTCTGCATTTGATTTTGAGATCTTTATGTCCTAATGTATGGTCAATTTTTGTATAAGTTCCTTCCAAAGATCTGTTATATCTACCTTTTCTAATATTTTATTCAGCTCTTTAACTTCTTTCTTATTTATTTTGTGGTTTTATTTATCTAATTCTGAGAGAGCAATATTGAGATCACACACTATTATAGTTTTTCTGTCTATTTCTTTTTGCAACTCTCTTAACTTCTCCTTTAGGAATTTAAATGCTGCACTGGTAGGTGCATGTATGTTTAATATTGATATTGTGCTTCATTATCTATGGTACCCTTGAGCAAGATACAGTTTCCTTTCTTATCTCTTAATTAGGTCAATTTTTGCTTTTGCTGATCTGAGATCAGGATGGCTACTTCTGCTTCTTTTTTTTTTTTTTACTTCACCTGAAGCATAAGAGATTCTGCTCCAGCCTTTTAACTTTACTCTGTATGTATTGCTCTGCTTTAAAATGTGTTTTTTTGTAAACAACATAGTGTAAGATTCTGGCTTTTAAAGCTATCCGCTTACATTTTATGGGAGAGTATACCCCATTCACATTTACTGCTAAAACTACTAATTCTGTATTTCCTGCTATCATATTAACCCCCAATTATATTTTTTTCTTTCCTTTTCCCCTTTCCCTTTTCCCCAGTATTTTACTTATGAGCACTACATGCTTCAAGCAGTCCTCCCCCTTTAGAGAAACTCCCCCTTTGTTATACCTTTCCCCTAATATTTCTGTTTTCCCTTCTATTTAGCCTATCCCTTTCCTTTTTCCCTTTCCCCATTTTTATAAGGCGAGAGAAGTTTCTTGGTAAAAGCAAATTTATCTAATATTCTTTCTTTTACCCCAAACTGATGAGAGCAAGATTCAAACAATATTCATCACTTTCCTTCTTTTCCTCATTGTAATGGGTTTTCTTTGCTTCTTCTTGAAATGTAATTTCTCTCATTTTACCTCACTTTCCCCTTTTTTTTCTGTTACAATTCCCTTTCCACCTCTGGTTTCTTTTTTATATTGTAACAGTAAAATCAGATTATACATGTATTCTCTAGGTAGAACCATAACGGAAATGGTTGAGTTTTTTTTTTTTTCTTTTGACCTTTTTATGCTTCTTTTGGGTTCTATATTTGGAGGTCATTTTTGTTGTTGTTGTTGTTGTTTAACTCTGATATTTTTATCAAAAATAAATGGAATTCACCAGTTTCATTCAATGTCCATCTTCTTTCCAGAAAAAGAATGCTCAATTTTGCAGGGTAATTTAATCTTGGCTGCATTCCAAGTTCCCTTGCCTTTTGGAATATCAGATTCCAGGCCCTTTGATCCTTTAAAGTGGAAGCTGCTGGGTCCTGAACAGTTCTTATTGGGGTTCCTTGGTATTTGAATTGTTTCTTTCTGGCTGCTTGTAATATTTTTTTCTTGGTGCAACAGTTATGAAATTTAGCCACAATATTCCTTGGGGTTTTAGTTTTGGGGTCTTTCAGGATGTGTTTGGTGAATTCTTTCAATGGTCATTTCACTTTCTGTTTCTATGATGTCTGACCAGTTCTCTTTGAAGATTTCCTGAAAAATGGTGTCTAGATTCTTTTTTTCATCATGGATTTCAGAGAGTCCAATAATCCTTAGCTTGTTTCTCTTAGATCTGTTTTCCAAGTTGGTTGTTTTCCCAATTAGGTATTTTACATTTTTTTTCTTGTTTTACTTGACTGATTCTTGTCTCGTGGAGTTATTCCTTTCCATTTGTTCAATTCTGAATTTTAGTGAATTATTTTCTTCCTTTACTTTTTTTACTTCTTTTTGTATTTCTCCAATAGAATTTTTAAATGAGTTGCTTTGTTCTATGGAATTTTTTTCCATTTCACAAATCCTGTTTTTTAATGAGTTATTTTCTTTTTCCATTTCACAAATTTTGTTTTTTAAGGAGATATTTTCTTTTTCTGTTTCACAAATTCTGTTTTTCTGGGAGTTGTTTTCTTTTTTCATTTTATGAAATCTTTTTCTTTAATGAGTTATATGCTTTTTATAAACCCCCTAGAAAATTTTTCATTTCTTTCCCCATTTTTCTTCTACATGTCTTTTAAGATCCTTTGTAATTTATTCAAGGAGAGCCTTATGTGGGGGCACCTTTGGGGGTTTCATCTGGAGATGATCTGCTTTTAGTCTTCTCAGGTTTGAAGTCTGTTCTTCTCTTTCATCAGAGTCCGCATTACTTTTTTACTCATTTTTTTTAAAGTTAACATCTGCTTTTAAAGCTGGGGAAGTTTTCCAAGATTCCTGTAGATGCTGCAGCTTCCTTTATAAGCCACAGCTGTTGCACTGGATGTGCACTCCTGGTGCTTGATGGGTGTGGCCAGGTACCAAGAGATTCTGATATTTTGGGGTTTACTATTTGCCTTTTGTGTTTGGATTGATGTGTTCTAACTTCTCTGCTGATCTACCGACTTGCAACCAGCACAGAGTGGCCAAAACTACTGTAGATTCCCCCCATAGATTTTCTACCACACAGAGTCTGCATTGCTCTTTCTGGAATCTGCACAGTCCCAGGACTCTGAACTGTCTGTGCTGGCTTTTGTGCTCAGCTGCATGAGTTTGACTGCCTCCCTCCCATTCCGATTAAAACAGATCTTTTCTGGTCTGTTTCCTCCTTGTATATTCTCTGCCATGCAGAGTCTGCACCACCCTCTGGACTCTGCACTGCTCCAGACTCTGTGTTTTCTACACTGGTGTTTCTGTTCAGATGCTTGGCTGCCTCCATCCTGTTTCTGATTGAAACGAACCTTTTCTGGTCTGTTTCCTCCCTGTAGATTCTCTGCCACTCAGAGTCCACACCACCTTGTAGAGTTTGTGTCACTCTGGGACTCTGTGCTGTCTGTGTAGTCAACTTGACTCTGCCCCTGGAAATCTTCTCTTCCAGTGAATTTTTTCAATGGTGATCTTACCTTCTGGCTCTAAGACATCAGGACAGGTTTTGTTTTGTTGTTGTTGTTATTGTTGTTGTTGTTGTTGTTGTTGTTTTGTTTTGTTTTGTTTTGTTTTGTTTTGTTTTATGATTTCCTGAAAGGTAATATCTAGACTCATTTTTTTCATCATAGTTTTCAGGAAGAACAAGAATTCTTAGATTGTCTCTCTTAAATCTTTTTTTTCCAAGTCAGTTGTTTTTTCAATGAGGTTTTTTTTTTTAATTTTCTTTTGTTTTGTTTGACTGATTCTTTATGTCTCATTGAGTCATTTATTTCCTTTGATGAGTTCTAATTTTTAGTGAATTATTTTCTACAGTTACCTTTTCTAGCTCCTTTTGTATTTGGTCAACTAAATTTTTTAATGAGTTTTGTTCTATATATATTTTTTCCATTTCACAAATTCTGTTTTTTTAAGAAGTTGCTTTCTCTTTCCATTTTGTCAAATCAATTTTGTAACAAGGTGTATCCTTTTACCATTTCACTAAATTAATTTTTTAAGTAGTTTTCTTCAGGTAGTTTCTTTGTTTCCTTTTCCAAACACTCTTGCAAAGTTCTCATTTTCATTCCTCAGTTTTCTTCCAACTTTCTTTTAAGATACTTTTTGAGGGAAGGCAGAGCAAAATGGTGGAGAGGACATTTTCCTTTTCCTTACCTTCAGACTACTTCTTTTAGTCTTTTTAGCCCCACCCACCCAATCCCCAAAGTGACTCAGGACACTCTCAGAGTGTGATCACTGATCCAAGTGCAGTCATTGCTTTCCCACTGCTACTTCACTGATACTTCCTGTTTTCTGTAAAGGAAGCTTGGTAATGTCATACTGCCCCAAAAGCAGACTGTAGTTGTATTTTGTTGGTTATTTTTTTGGGGGGAGTGTTTCTTTTTTGTCAAAATGACTAAAAAGTTAAAGCAGGCTCTAACTATAGATAGCTTCTATACTGATAGAGAGCAGACTTCAAACTCTGAGGAGATTAAAAACAGATTGTCACTAGATGAACCCCCAACAGGGGATATGATCTGATCCCCACCACACAAGGGTCTCATAGAAGAAACTTAAAAGACTCTTACAAAAGATCTAGAAGAAAACTGGGGAAAGGAAAGGGAAGCTTTGCAAGAAGGTCTGGATAAGTCATCCTACTCATTAAAAGAAATCAACTCCCTGAAAAACAGAATCTGTGAATTGGAAAAAGAAAATAGCTCTCTAAAAAATAAAATTGGCAAAATGGAAAAAAAAAATCCCATAGTACAAAACAACTCATTTAAAAACTCAACTGGACTATTACAAAAAGAAATAAAAAATAAATGAAGAAAATAATTCATTAGAAATCAGAATTGAATAAATGGAAATGAATGACCTGAGAAGACACCAAGAATAAGTCAAGCATAACCAAAAAAAAAAAAAAAAAAATTGAAAAAAAAATTGAAAAAAAGTTAAATACCTATTTGGGAAAACAACATAACTGGAAAATAGATTAGGAGAGATAATCTGAGGATTATTGGAATTCCTGAAAATTATGATGAAAAAAAGAGCCTAGACACTATTTTTCAGGAAATCATCAAAGAGGACTACCCAGATTTTATAGAAAGAGGGTAAAATAGACATTAAAATAATTCATTGATCACCCACTAAAAGAGATCCCAAAATCAAAACTCCAAGCAATATTGTTAAATTAAAGAACTATCAGACCAAAGGAAAAATACTACAATTAGCAAGAAGCAAAAATCAAATACAGAGGAGCTACAATAAGGATTACTGAGAATCTAGCAGTGTCCACATTAAAGGATTGAAGGGCCTGGAATCTGATATTCCAAAATTATCCTTTTGGAATAACTTACCCAGCCAAAATGAGCATTTTTTTTCCAGAGAAGAAGATGGACATTCAATAAAATAGGTGAATTTCATCTATTGCTGATGAAAAAACCCTAAACAAAAAGTTTGACTTCCAAATATAGGGCTCAAGAGAAACATAAAAAAGGTAAAAAGAAATCTTAGGAACTATATTTCTGTTATGAGTATACACAAAGAATATATGTATAATTTGGTTTTACTGTTATAATAGAAAAAGAAGCTAGAGGTGGAAAATTGTACCAGAAAAAGGGAAAAGTGGAGGTACTACATCTCATGAAGAGGCAAAGGAAACCTATTATATCTGAGGAAAAGAAGGGAGGGAGATGAACATAGTGTGTATCTTACTCTCATCAAAATTGGCTTAAAGAGAAAAAAATATTAGACATATTCTATTTACAGAGAAACTTCTCCCACCTCATTGAACCACTGTTCAATGGGACTGTTCAGTGGGAGGAGAAAAGTGAAAAGGGAAGGAGTAGGATAAATAGAAGGGAATATAGAAATTAAAAGGGAAAGGTTTAAGAAAAGGGAAGGGACTCTACAGGGGAGGGAGAGATCCTAAAGATGGAGGGTTGCATGAAGCAAGTAGTACTCATAAGTTTAATATTGGAGAGGGGAGTAAGGGGGAAAGAAAAGAGAAAAGCATAATCTGGGGTTAACAGGATGGCAGGAAATACAGAATTAGTCATTTTAACCATAAATGTGAATTGAGTAAACTCCCCCATAAAGCAGAAGTGGATAGCAGACTGGATTAAAAGCCATAATTCTATAATATGTTGTTTACAGGAAACACACTTGAAGTAGGGAGATACACACAGAGTAAAAGTAAAAGGCTGGAGCAGAATAAACTATGATTCAGGTGAAGTCAAAAAAGCAGGGGTAGCCATCCTGATATCAGATCAAGCAAAAGCAAAAATTGACCTAATTAAAAGAGATAAAGAATGATAAGAGATAAAAAGATAAAAGAGATAAGGAAGATATCTTGGTAAAGGGTAACATTAAAAAAATGAATCAATATCAATATTAACATATATGACATAAGGTTCTGATAAAGGCCTCATTTCCAAAATATATAGAAAATTGACTCTAATTTAAAAGAAATCAAGCCATTCTTTAATTGATAAATGGTCAAAGGATATGAACAGACAATTTTCAGATGATGAAATTGAAACTATTTCTACCCATATGAAACAGTGTTCCAAATCATTATTGATCTGAGAAATGCAAATTGAAACAACTCTGAGGTACCACTATCCATCTCCCAGATTGGCTAAGATGACAGGAAAAAATAATGATGAATGTTGGAGGGGATGTAGGAAAACTGGGACACTAATATATTGTTGGTGGAGATGTGAACAGATCTAACCTAACTGGAAAGTAATTTGGAACTATGTTCAAAAAGTTGTCAAACTGTGAATACCCTTTGATCCAGCAGTCCTTCCAAGAGATATTAAAGAACTGAAAGAGACTTGTATGTGCAAAAATGTTTGTGGCAGCCCTTTTCATAGTGGCTAGAAACTGGAAATTGAATGGATGCCCATCAATTGGAGAATGGCTGGGTAAATTGTGGTATATGAATATTATAGGTTATTATTGTTCTGTAAGAAATGACCAGCAAGATGAATATAGAGAGCCTTGGAGAGACTTACATGAACTGATGCTAAGTGAAATGAGCAGAACTAGGAGATCATTATACACTTCAACAACAATACTATATGAGGATCAGTTCTAATGGAAGTGGATATCTTTGGTAATGAGAAGATCCAATTCAGTTCCAATTGATCAGTAATAAACAGAACCAACTACACCCAGAGAAAGAATACTGGAAAATGAATGTGGACTTCTTGCATTTTTGTTTTTCTTCCCAGGTTATTTTTATCTTTCTAAATCTGATTTTTCTTGTGCAATAAGAGAACTGTATAAATATGTGCATATGTATTGTATTTAAGATATACTTTAATATGTTTAACCTGTATGAAACTTCCTGCCATCTAGGCGAGGGGGTGGAAGAAAAGAAGGGAAAAGTTGGAACGGAAGTGATTTCAAGGGAAAACATTAAAAAATTACCCATGCACATGTTCTGTCAATAAAAACTGTAATAAAAAAGGTAAGCATTTATGTACTTAAAGTTATAAAAAGATACTTTTTAAATTCTGCCAAGAGAGACTTTTAAGATGGGGACCAATTCATAACACCCTTTAGGGTTCATCTGGAGAAAATCTACTTTTAGTGTCCTCAAGGTTTGAAATCTGTTCTTCTCTTTCTCCATAAAAACTATCTATGGTAAGAGTTCTTTTTGCTCTTTTGCTCATTTTTAAAAAAAAGTTGAGGTCTGATTTTAGGCCAAATGGGAAATTGTCCAAGCCTCCTCTACAAGCAACAGTGACTGCACTGGGTCAGTGCTGACATAATTCAGGTCCTCAATGGGCATGGCCAGATGGTATAGTCTGAGGTTAGGGGCTCACTATTTGCCTTTTTTTTTTATTTGTGTTGGATGTTTTACAGGTAACCTGCTGATCTACTGATTTGCAACCAGGACAGAGTAGTCAGTACTGCTGTTGATTCCTCTGGTAGATTCTCTGGCAGTCAGGGTCCCAAACCACTCTGGTTCCCTGCACTACCTGGCTTGACCTGCCTCCCTCCCTCCATGCCCTATTGAAAGATCTTCTAAATCATCTTCTGCTAGAAATTTGTTACACTTCAAATATATGTGGGTTTAGATACTCCTAAACCAATTTAGAATCTTGATTTGATGTTAATTTGAAAGGCCAGAGAGAGCTCAGAAAAAGATGTATCTCCTCTAAACCATCTTGACTCCACCCCCACCCCTGAACATTATTTTTTCAAGGGAAAAGATGGATATTCAAAGAAATACAGGGTTTTTAAATCATTTCTGATGAAATTTGATTTTCAAGTGCAAGATTCAAGAGAAACATAAACAGTAAAATAGAAAAAATCTATTTGCATCCCTACATGGAAATATGATACTTGTAACTCTTGAAAACTGTATCTTTGTTAAAACAATTAGAAGGTGGGTTAAACAAAGTGTGTGGGTATACAGTGACTTTGATGTGATGATATAAAAATAAATTAAGACATGGAAAATGTATGGGTAGAAGAGGAAAGATGAGGTAAAATGGGATGAATTACACACACACAAATTCTATTACAATAGAGGGAAAGAGTGGAAGGAGAGGAGCACTGTTTGAACTTTAATCTCATCAAATTTGGCTCAAAGGGAGAATAATGTATACACCTTGTTGGGTATAAAATTTTATCTTATCCTATAGGGAAGTAGGAGGAGAATGAGAAAAAAAAAAGAGAAGCATGGATCTGATAGAAGAAAGAGCAGAAATAGAAGGGAAAAGGATAAGAAAAAAGGGAAAATTGAGGGAGGGTAACAGAAGCAAAACAATGGTGAAGAAAGAGTGAAAGGAGAGAAAAGTATAAAGGGGGGAAATAGAGAGAAATATAAAGTTAGTATTGATAATTGTGAACAGAAATGGGATAAACTCCCCCATAAAATGGAATTGGATAGAAGAATTCATTAAAAGCCAGAAACCTACAATATGTTGTTTACATTTTTTTAAATTACTATGCTTTAACTGAAGTAAAAAAGAGAAGAAGTAGTGATCCTGATCTCAGACAAAGCAAAACGTAAAAATAGATCTAATTACAAGGTATTTCTAAAGGATACCATAGATAATTAAGTAATAGCAATATGAAACATATGCACCAAATGGTATATCACCCAAATTCCAAAGAAAAAAATGTTAAGTAAGTTGCAGGAAAAAATAGACACAAAACTAATTTAATGGGGGATCTCAACCTCTTTCTTTCAGAACTAGATAAATCTAACCACAAAATAAACAAGAAAGAATTAAGGAGGTCAATGGAATTTTAAACAAAATTCTATGGTATGATTAGATATGGTAGACCTCTGAAGACAATTGAATGGATATAAAATGAATGCAACTTTCATTCAGTAGCATACAAAACCTACACAAAAATTGACCATATATTAGGGCATTAAAAAAAAAAAAAACCCTCACGATAAAATGCAGAAAGGTAAAGATAATAAATAGATAATAAATGTATCTTTTTCAATTCTCCAGGATTTTTCCTTAAAAAGATAAGCAGTAACTATCTAAAATCATCAGCATGCATTATATAAAATGGAAAAAACTAGAAGCATTATAAATAAGATCAGGGGTGAAGCAAGGATGCATTATCATCACTATTATTCAATATTGTACTAGAAGTGTTAGCTTTAGCAATAAAAGAAAAAAAAAGAAAAGAAAACTATCATTCTTTGCAAATGATATGATAGTATTCTTTAAAAAGACAAGGGAATCAACTAAAATCTACTTGAAACAATTAATAATTTGGCAAAGTTACAGGATATAAACAACCCCACATAAATCATTGACATTTCTAAATATTACCAACAAAGACCAGCAGCAAGAGATAGAAAGAAATTCCACTTAAAATAAATATAGAAAATATAAAATATTTGGGAGACTACATGCCAAAACAAATCCAGGAATCATATGAACACAATTATAAAACACTTTTCACACAAATAAAGTCAGATCTAAACTATTGGAAAAATATAAGTCAGTCCCAGGAAAGCCTAATTGCTGTAATAAAAATATTCAGTGTCATACCAATCAAACTGCCAACTAGAAAAAAATAATAAAATGTTTTGAAAGAACAAAAGGCAAAGAATATCAAGGGAATTAATGGGAAGAAATGCAAAGGAAGGTGGCCTAACCATACCAGACCTAAACTATAATATAAATTGGCAGTCATCAAAATCATTTGGTATGAGTTAAGAAATATAGCATAGATTAGTGAAATAATTTAGGTATACAAGACACAATAGTCAATGACTACAATAATTTATTGCTTGATAAACCCAAATACTTCAGTTTCTGCGATAATAACCCACTACTTGACAATAATTTATGGAAAAACTAGGAAATAGTATAACAAAAATTAGGTATAGAATCTCATACCTTATTCCAAGAGGAGGTTGAATTAGGTTCATGATACTATAAGCAAATTAGAAGAGCAAATGATAGTTTATCTGTCAGATCTTTGGAAAAGGCCGAAATTTATGACCCAACAAGAAGTAAAGAACATTATGAAATGAAAAACGGAAAACTTGATTCCATTAAATTAAAAAGGTTTTGCAAATCCTTTTGCAAAGATTGCAAAACCTATGCAGCCAAGATTTGAATGGGAGGCAGAAAGCTGAGAAAGTTTTTACAGCCAGCATTCTGATAAAGTCCTCATTTCTAAAATACATAAAGAACTGAGTCAAATTTGTAAGACTACAAGGCATTCCCCAATTGATAAATGGTCAAATAAAAACAGGCAATTTTCGGATGAAAAAGTTAAAACTGTCTATAATAAGTATGAGAAAATTCTTTTAAAAAGTCTAGATTATAACATATATAGGACTGCTTGCCATCTTGGGGAGGCAGTGGAGGGAGGGAAGGGAAAAATCGAAACATAAGCGAGTGCAAGGGATAATGTTGTAAAAAACTACCCTGGCATGGATTCTGTCAATATAGTTATTATTAAATAAAATAAAATTAAAAAAAATTCTAGATTAGAGAAATGCAAATTAAAACAATTCTTTACCTATCACTTCGCACCTATCAGATTGGCTAAGATGACAAGAAAAGATAATGATAAATGCTGTAGGAGAAAAATGGGGCACTAAAGCAGTACTAACAGAGTTGTGAACTGATCCAGACATTTTGGAATCCAATTTAGAATTATGCCCAAAGGATTATAAATCTGTGCAGCAGTGTCATTGGTGGATTTGTATCCCAAAGAAATCATAAAAAAAAAAAAAAAAAAAAAAAAAAAAAAAAAAAAAAAGGACCCATATGTAGCAGCTCTTTTAGTGGAGGCAAGCAACTAAAAATTAAATTGATGTTCCCTTCAAATGACAATGGCTGAATAAGTTTTGGTATATAATAGAATATTATTATTCTATAAGGAATGATTAGCAGGCTGATTTCAGAAAAGGCTGGAAAAACTTACATGAATATCAGTAAATTCAGTAGAACCAAGAGAACATTGTATATGGGAAAAGCAAGATTATGTGACAATCAATTATGATAGACTTAGGTCTTTTCAGTAATGCAATGATCTAGGACAATAGGATGGGATGGAAAATACTATCTACATCTGAAAGAGAACTATAATGACAAAAATTAAAGCATAGTGTTTTTGCCTTGTTTGTTTGCTTTTTATTTCTCATGATTTTTCTCTTTTTGTTGGAATCTTTACAAACTGCTAACTCATTAGAGTTGATGTTTTGGGCCAGAACCTGAAACAAGGTACTAAGTAGAACTAATTGATATAATGCTTGTGTTCACACCTTTACTCACTGGAGTTCATAAGTATGGGAGAGTCACAAAGTAAACTTTGTAACTTTGTGAATTCACCCCTCTATTGAAGCTCTTAGGGCCAGAAAGCACTCTGGGAAGAAAACCCATAATCCCACCCTCCTTCCTTTACTTCCCCCTTCCCCAAACTACAAGCAATATAAAACAGATCATTTTAAAGACATTTCCATATTAGTCATGTTGTAAAAGAAAAATCAGAAAATCAGTTTGTAAAGATTCCAACATCTCCCCCTTTCTTTTGTTTTAGAACATAGGGTGGTCATGATCTCCCTGACTTCTCAAGGAGATGAGAATCCCCCAAAAAAGGTGATCACGCCTTCCCTGACACCTCAGGAAGGGAGATGAAAAGACCAAAGGAAATAGGAAGTCAAATCAGATTAGCGGGTTTCTGAAGGGGCTCACTTGAAACAGGTACACATAAATCCATCAATATAGACCAGAACTGTTGTATAAACAGATATACATGGTACACATAAATCCATCAATATGAGAGGAATTACACATAATTTACATAAGCACATACCAATATAACACAGGCTAGTAGCAATGTAACAAATAACATGAATCAATATGAAAATTTAAGTACTGCAATAGTCTCATCAACAATTTTTCATCTCAAGAAATCCAATGATTCTTGCAATTACATAAAATACATAAACACATAGCAATATAACACAGGCTAGTAGTAATGCAACAAATAACATGAATCAACCTGAAAATTTATACATGTCCATAAGTCCTAGAAATAGTCCAAAAGGAATCTATTGTCCATTAGTTCATGTGCCAGGAATTCAATAGTTCCTCTAAGCTCTGAAGTACTGCAATAGTCTCATCAACAATTTTTCATCTCAAGGAATCCAATGATTTTTGCTGGTTTTTCAAGAACTAAAACAGTCTCATCTTGTGTTAGAAATCCAATGATTCCTGAAGATTTTAAAAGTTTTTTTAATAGTCTCATTGTCAACCATGCTCTTTCAGTGTCAGATGCTTCTTAAATCTCTTTTGTTTTGAAGTTTTTCTCTTTTTCTATTTCATCTCAGGAAATCCAATGATTGTTGCTGGTTTTTCAGGAACTGAAGGCTGAAGATTTTAAAGTTCTTTTAACAGTCTCATTGTCAGCCATCTGATTTCTTCTCCACCTGTGGAAATATAAGCAGACCCTCTTTCCCAAGCAGTTAGCCTATCTAATTCCCTTCTATTTACCACTTTTGGGATTTCTCCTTATCATCTGGTAATTACATTGGAGTTGTTTGCACTGGATACTGCCCAGTTGGGTTAAAAAATCTATATTCTCCCCAACTGTAATCCTGATTGCTTTTCTGTTGGTTGATGACATCAGAGTCCTGAATTTCTAAAGTCTCTCTGGGTGTAACCTCAGCTGCTTTTATGCCCCACCTATCTTTTGATTGACATCTTGAAGCTGGGCCCTGCCTCTCATTTCTCTGAGTCAATCTACATTCCGAGGCCCAGTGGAAGCCTCAGTTACATTTTGGACATGGGATTTTGGGTTTTCTCTCACCCTGCCTTCTCACTCTATCTCCATTTCTACAATGAGCTCTCAAGTGTCCAACTTTTCCACACTGAAAACTTTTCTAATTTCTCTAGAAGTCCCTTGCCAAGAGGGACCCTGTCTTTCCTCGTTCATCATAGTCTTGGCATAATAAGCATTTGTGCCTACTGTGGCACAGCATCTTATGATCTCCTCTAAAGGAACCATATAATTCTTTTGCAAACCTCATTGGCATTTTCCTTAGCCAGATGTGTAGTCATTATTTCTGTTGCTGCATTGTCTCCAATGGTTCTTATTACAGCTGTTTGCAAACGTCCCACACAATCTGCAAAAGGTTCATTGGGACCTTGCTCTATTTTTGTAAAAGCTTTACTTCCATCTTTCTGTTCAGGGAGAGAACTCCAAGCTTTTATTGCAGCCTTAGAAATTTGCTCATACACTGTTATGGGATAATAAATCTGTTCTGAACTCTGCATACTGACCTTCACCAGCTAGTTGGTCAAAAGCAACTTGTACAATAGCTCCTGTTTGTCTATTGCATGGGGCTTGAATCCTACATAATTCATGAAACTCTGAAAGCCACAATAAATTTTGTCCTGGTTCTAGACATGTCTTAGCTATGGATTTCCAGACATTCGGGGTTAAGATTTCATAAGACAAATTATCTAGTAACATCTTAACAAAGAGGATGTAGCCCCATAAAGAGTGCAACCCTTTTTCAAATCTTTAATTTTTTTCCAAATTAAAAGGAATGTATTTTCTCTCTTTTTGACCTGAAGAGTCAAGCTTCTCAATCACAGGATATGCATTTATAAAATCAGATATATCTTCTCCTTCATTTTTTGCTTTAATTAATGCCTTTTCTAATCTTGTCAAATTCTGCTTTACAGGAGAAGCTGGTTGTGTTTCTGCCTCTCTCCCTCCCCCTTCTTCCTCTACACATGAAGGGTTAATTGAGGGGGAGGGTCATGAGAGGTGGAATGATCTAATTCCTCCTACTGTGAAGTATCATACTCAGAATTGTACTTAACTCCATTCTCATCTGATTCATCCTCCTTTTCACCTAGTAAAGTTGGCACTTCTTTCTCCTGCACTTTCTTTTTCTTCATTCTAACACTTAAATAACTTCTTATAACTAATTGTATTAAATTATATGTATTAATTATATCTTTGAAAACTGCATTTTTATTGCAGAATTGACAAAGATCCTCTCCTTCTAATTTCTACTCCATTGAATTTAGATTAAATCTGTAGTATTCACCCAGTTTTTCTCCTATTGAGTAAAGGTGTGAACACAAGCAATGTATCAATTAGTTCTACTTAGTACCTTGTTTCAGGTTCTGGCCCAAAACATCTTCTTGTAAGAGCAGATCAATAAAAAATCAACTCTAATGAGTTAGCAGTTTGTAAAGATTCCAACATCTTTTATTCTGATTTTTCATTTGCATCATAACTAATATGAAAATAATGACACAGAAAGAAGGAATGGAGATAGGGAGAGAGAAATTTTTTTTATAAAAATGAATGTTAAAAACTATCTTTATATGTAATTGGAAAATAAAATATTATTGAGAAAAAAATAAAATTGTTTCTATATGTCTGACAGAAGAAACAAAGAAGCTTAGTTTCATATCAACAAAGACAGACAAACACAAATTTTGGCTTAATACACCTAAACCAAACCAAACCAAAACAAATAAAATGCCTTCCTTCCTTCTTTCCTTCCATCCTTCCTTCTTTCCTACCTACTTTACTTTCTTCCTCCTTCTTTCTTCCTTCCTTCCTTCCTTTTTTTTTTTTTTTGAGGCAATCAAAGTTAAATGACTTTCCCAATCATAAAACTAGTGAGCATGTGAGGTATATTTGAGCTCAGATCCCTCTGACTTCACCCTAATCCCCCCACATTCTTATAATCAGAACTATCCCAAAGTGGATTGGTTTGCCTGGAAAAGTGGGATCTCCTGATATCTCTCCCTCTTTGAGGATTTTAAAGTAGAAATTATACAAGTTGTTGAATACAGATTATACAGAATTCCTTCCACATACAAATTTACTAAGTAGAGACTGAGTCTCTTTTAATTTTCAATTTCTGTGATTTTATGTCAACAGGTTTGAATTATGATTTGGTGGAGGGTGTTTTCACAGTGGGAGTCCCCCTCAGTGATAAAATTAGCAAAAGCAATTAGTTAAATGTTTATGAAACTAACAGATGGTACTCCCTTTCCCCAAGCAGTAGCATACCAGGTGAACTCCTCCACAGTTTAGTTCCTTCTTATTTCCTATTAAGATGGCATGATGGTGTCTTGGGGGCTTTCACCAAAGCTTTCAGTATATTAGAGCATCTATCTCCCACCTACCAGGCAATATTCCTGGATTTCTCTCCCTAGAGGACCAGGATCTAGCGTCTTTCTTTGCATGAATAAGTGTTCAGGCTTCTCCCCTTCCACTCTTCATCTTAATTACTTCAAGCATTAGTTTCACATCATAAAGTAAAAAGTTGATTTAAAGATACATTTAGTGTTTCATATCCTGAGGGAAAAACTGCCTAGTTGAACCTCTGTCATAACTCAATTGCTTTCTCTTCACTTCTGCTTTTAGCCTTTTATGTCTACATAATGCCAATTTTTCTACATAGTTTTAGAAATTTAAATAAATAAAAAATAAACATGGTATCAATATATCACTCACATAGTATGGCATCACAACATTCTGAAGTGTGCTTCAAAAATGTACTCAGTTGGTAATGCCTTGTTTGTAAGATGATATCTATTTTCTCCTAGTAAGAAAAGCACACTGTCATTTTTGCAGTTCAACTACAGACTTTTTACCGGTAATCATACGATTTTTTTTCTGAGTTGAGACAATCTGTACTTACTCTGATACAAGTGATGAGTATATTAATATACACTGAATCACACTAGGTTTTCATTGTTCTGATGAAGCACATAAAATGAGATAAGTTAGCCTACAGTAATTAAATTGTAGAGTAATCCTTAAAGGAAAACATACTTCCCTTAAGGTATCATATGTTTTTAATGAAGAGAAAGATTTTTTGATGCCATGAATTTCAGGTATTTAGATATATTTAGATATACAAGATATTAAGTGAAAAGCTTGAAATGGCAGAATTTGAATTCTAAATTAACAAATTTCTTTCTGATAATGGACTAATTGTACCATATCACTGAAAATCTGAAGAAAGATTGCTTAAAAATCAAACTTCAACTTAAATAAATCAATTTTCAGAAGTTTGATGTCATGCCCACATAACAATATTTTTTAAAAATCACAATTATTGTAATCAAGGATGTTTTTTCATTATCAATATTAATCACAATAATTTACAGTATCTGAAAACCATACATGTGGTTATAGTAAAATATTTCACATATTGCGATTTTTCAAAATATTCATCTCAGGCAGATAGCCTTTGTCTACCTCAAGGGTACAGCAAGGGAAAACCATCCACAAGAAAGAACAAATAATTTATTCATTATTGCAGAGTTCATCAAAGAGGAACTCAGGAGAGAAACCATGTCTCCCTTCTGAGGTTAGTAACCACAAAAGCTAGATTAGAAACCTATTCACTATAGCTTGTTCAAGAGAATAATGCCCCAGATATAACATCTAACACTTTCAAGGTTTGATTTGTATAACCATGATATGGAATTAGTGGTATGCATCCCATCAGATAATATTTATAAATCAGATTTTCTAGGCAGATGAAATGTACTGAGCAGGAAAACAAATTCAATTATTAATTTCTCCTACAGGCATAGGGAGCTTCATAGTGCAGGAAATTTTTTTCTCTCTATGTATGCTTATTAATTTAACCCTAAAAACAGCAGATAAAATTTAGGTTATAGTTTGGCTCTCTAACAATGAATATCCAAGCATCATAACAAATGTTTCTGGATTTCTTGTCTCTTAACTAAACCATTGTAATTAGAGAAAAGTATTTTTGCCTATTACTTAACCTCTCTGAGTTTTGTTTCTTTATGAGGAAACCAAGGGATTGGACTAAGTGATCTATAAGGTCCTTTCTAGCACTAAATTTTATGGTTCAATAATATTAGTTTGGGCTAATCTAGGATGGATTTGAACTTTTCAGGGACTGTGACTAATATTGTTCTCTAGAGGTTGTATGATCAATCACACATCTAATACACTTATATGGTATTGATGACTCTCAGTATTGTCAAGTATTTGTGTCTGCCTAACAAAGTTTCTGAAAGGAGCAAGCTCATTAGAAGTGAAATTATTTAAAATAACAATTTTCTTTATAGAATACTTATTGAACTTGTGTTATGAAATAAATATCCTTTACCCTCTCTAAGAAGCCTTCACTGAATTTCATTTTCATTGGCATTTTCCATTCAATGATATTACTTTTCTTTTTTCTTTGTTGTGAGAATAAATGTTTCAGACAAATTCTCACTGGGATGTTAAACTCTGATCCTAAGTCTGGTCCTTCCCCTTAAATAAAATCTGTTTAAGATGAGCCCTTTTATCTTAAATAAAAATGTATTAATATTTATTGAGGCATGTGTGACATGATTATAAGGTAATATGGCTAAACAATGGCTCTAATTTGTATCTAACATCATAAAAAAGAATTATCTGCTTTAATGATTTATTTAAGACAAATAAATATAGTTCAGCAAAACAATTCCATATAGTAATTGTTTACATATATATAGGTCTGCTTCCACATATTGAGGTCATCACTTCTCTGTCAGGAGGTGGATAACATGCTTCACTAACAATCCTCTAAAACATTTCACCCACAACCCCTTTTTGCCTCAATTTTTTTTACATGACCTCTGGTATATAGGTGTAATGGGCATAGGCTCGAGTTGATGCACTGAGGTCCCAAGCATGTGAGGCTAAAAAGTAATTGGACCATACTTTATTAATATATATGCTTGGAGAAAGAATGGCCCCCGCTCACTCTTTGTGCAAGTCCTGATGTGGTGTATAGGAAATGATGATTTTGGTGAGTGGAGGTAAGGGGGCAGAGAAGGAAGCAGAAAGAGAGACTGCTGGCTGGCGTCTTGATGCAGCTGCACACATTGCTATCGCGACCGCCCTTCACTTCTGAACCCCCTTTCACCTGCAATCCCCCTTCACCTCTGCTGGCTGGCTTCCTGTCACAGCTGCCCATATTGCTATTGCAATCCCCCTTTCACCTCAAAAAGAATAAAGATTGAAGATTTTTCCCTTAACTTGAATTCCTGACTCTGGCTGATTTTAAATATGCAGTCATCACATATAGGTGTATAAAATGGATATATAAATCAAACATTTACTGATGATGAATTATAATTTTGTAACCCCCACTTTTGGTTGCAAGACCCCATATGGAGTCAGGTCAAGAATCTGGGTTATAGAGGAATGGTTGGTCATTATTTTGATCACAATTCTTATGTCTTCAAAGTGCATTTTAAAAAAAAATTATAACGTATGTAAATAAATACATACACATATAATATATACATGTATTTATACTATATATATGTGTGTATATATATACATGTATGTATATATATACATATATATAATGTGAATATATGAATACATAGTATAATATAATGGGTTAGCATATAGATATAGATATGCATATATAGAGAGATGTATACATTCACACACACACACACACACACACACACACACACTTACATGTCTGTTTTTGTCCCTGAGTTTATACATGTGTACACATTTATTTATATATGTATATATGTGTGTATATTTTTCCTTGTTCTACTCATTTAACCTGATATCAGTTCATGCTTCCCAGAATTTCAGAAATTATTTTAATCATGATTTCTTGTGATGCAGTAATATTACATTAATTGAATAATGGACATTTTTTGACCATTTTCAAACTGGAGGGCAATTTTTTAATTTCAATTTTTCTTTTTTTAATCCTCCTTTAGGATCAGGAAGTTTATTTGTCTCAAATCCCCTCCCCAGTATTATGTTTTTTCTTAACTTGTTCTCTTCTTTGTTTTTTTTTTTTCCCATGCTTCCCTGTTTAGTTTGATATGTTTAAATGCAAAACTGGTATATAAATAAAAACAGTCTTATGTCTAGACAATAAAGAAAGAAATGTCAAGTCATTAAGACAAGCTTTGATTTGTAATGTTTGTTTCTAGGGTGGAAATACAGATTTAACAAGTTCTCTTGAATTTGTATGAGTTGCCTCCAGTGTACTCTGAGACTATCAAACTTCTTTGTCCAAGAGAGGAGTGAATTTCATCTTATTTCTTCTCTATCCATCCCCTTTCTCCGTGTTATTCTTTTCATACAACCCAATTTTGAGAAAGAGTAAGTTCTAATCTTCTTTTCTTTTCTTATCTACATTAATGTGTTTCTTTTGCATCCTTTTATTTTCCTGCAGAAACCAACATAGCCTCAATTATACTTTTTTTCCCCCTCATTTCCTTCAAAACACTTTAATGATGTTAAGATTTTGAAAAGACACTTGCTTTTCTCTGTAACCATCAGAATATTAGCTCCACATCATACAATCCTATCCAATTACTACAATATATTTACATGTTTATCTTGAATATGGTATTTGCACTTCAAAGTTAACTATTCAGCTGTAGACTTTTTCAACATGAATGTTTGAAAATTTTTTATTTCATTAAAAATCCACTTTATCATCTGCAAGATTATACTCAGCTTTGCAAGATAAATTATTCTTGTTGTAAGTCTGTATCTTTTGGTTTTTGTAACATAGTATTTTAAGAGTATTATTCATTTACATAAGTACCTTCCAAGTTTTATATCATATTGATGGTGACTTCTTAATGCTTAGATGTTTTCTTTCTGGATACCTGTAGTGTTTCTCTTTTGGTTTTTTTTTTTTGACATTAGAAGATTTGGATTTTGATTGTGACAAACCTGGGATTTATAGCTTTCTTTTGGGAGATGGATAATGGATTGTTGTGTTCACATTGTCCTCTGGTTCTACTATATTTGGACATTTCTCATTTATTATTGATTTTCAAATAATATTCATTGCTATCAATATTTTAAAAAGAACTTAGTATGGTTCCTGGTATATAGCAGGTGTTATATAAATTCTTATCCCTTTTCCTTCCCAAAAGGTGGAGAAGAGAAAGGTCCCAAAATCATAAGGTGCTCAAACAATGACTGTCTTTTGATTTGAGATCTATTTTAGAAAAGGAAATAAGATTAAAAGATAAGAGAAGATAGTAAAAGAATAAGAGATATCATCTTATTTTCATCAGTAGACCATCTTATAAAAGGATGATGGATGCCTTTTTTTTTTTTTAAACAAATGTAAGGTACTTTTTTTTTTTTCTCAAAAGGCTTGTGAGAAAAAATCATGGACATTATTATTTTTTTTAAAAAGAGATGATCAAGAATTTAAGTTTATAATTCAGTAAGCATGAGAAAAGTAAGATAAATTAACTTTGGAGGGTTATAAAGTTATTTTAATGACCCAAGAATCTGAACATCAATAACCATTGATTTATGTGCCTATTTTCTCATTTGTGAATAATTTTAATAGAATAATCTATACATACATTAAAGGAATATTATATTTTGGAATAGTCTTTTTCTTTAGATGAGATATATAATCAAGATTATGCCAGATTGCCTGAAAGATAGCAAGAAAAATAACTTTATGAGAGTTGATACTATGAAAATTAATGTCAAGTAAGTTATAAAACAGGATAATATGTAAAACTAATGTTGTTTGCTGCAGTCAAGGAGGAATTCAGTCCTAGTCAAAGAGGAACTGTTTGTCAATGATCAAGTCATTCAGATAGATGCTCCTGTTTGCAGAAGATATTATGACAATAAGTCTAAGGAAGTTGAAAAGTTTCTTAGATAAGAAATATAATCATATAAAAGAAGTTGGCCTAAGCTAATCTAATGGACTTGAAATGGAAAGAGCAATCTGTGCCCAGAAAGAGGACTGTGGGAACTGAGTATGGATCAGAACATAGTATTTTCACTTTTGTTGTTTTTTCTCATTTTTCCCATTTTTCATCCGATTTTTTTTGCAGCATGATAATTGTGAAAATATGTATAGAAGGACTGCACATGTCTAACATATATTGTGTTGCTTGCCCTCTGAGGGAGGGAGTGAAAAGAAAGGAGGGAGAAAAAAATTTGGAACACAAAATTTTGCAAGAGTGAATGATGAAAACTATTTGTATATATATTTTGAAGAAAAAACAAAACTTTATAAAACATTGTGGCCTAACTTCTCTGAGGTAGAACAAAATAAATGAAGAATATTTACCATTTAGACAATGATATACCGTTTTATGAACATCACATAAAGCTTATCTATTAATTATTGCTTTTATTTTTTTCATTGTGACCACATCAAAGACTATATTTATATATGAAACTTTCAGAAGGGAAAATCCTTCATAGATCTGTACCTGGTTTGCTATTTATGACCTTATAGAGATGTCAAGAGTTTTGAGAAGGTAAGAGATTTTTTTCAGATTCATGCAAGCACATAAGAGAAATATGACACAAACCCTGAATTTTCTTCAATAACTTTCTTCTGTCCAGGCTACTTTCTGGAGGTCTTCCAGATGAACCTTGGTTTCAGCAGGATAGTCACCACGAGTATGGACAGGAAAAGAGTCTAAAGTCTTTATTGTTTCCTTCATGGTCTGTCTCCTTCACAGTCTGTGTCTGTCATAGTCTGACCATGTCTTGATCTTAGTGGAGGAGTGCAGGAAGTAGGAGAGCCACCAGGAAAATGTGTCAAATATGGAATGTTTCATTTCCAGTAATCTCAGCCCTTAAATACCTTGTTATCATTACAGCACACTATGTATGTGTGAACTAGAGAACCATTACACCACCAAACTAAGTATATATGTGAATTAGAGAATTCATCATCTCATCAGTTCCACTGACTTAATACCTTGTTGTAAGAATCTTTGGTTCAAGTATACGTCTTCAGAGTTCTGGCCCTCTAGATCTTCTTACTATGAGATTCTGTCTCTAATATTTACAAACCTACATAGTATTCGAGCATTACAAATGAGCAATGAATTGAACTTATAATTGAATAGGCATGAGAACAGGATAGAAGAATCTCTGAAAAGTTGTGAAGTTTCTTGAAAGATTCTAAGGTTTTCTCTGACATAAAGTCCTTCTTTCTTAACATTAATATTCTTCCAGTGATATTGTATGGTGAAATAAAACACTCAGACTGCTGAATAATTAATAATGAAACTCAGACTGAGTGAAATGTAGAAGCATGTGACAAGTGTGAATGGGTTGCAACATATTATAGCCAAGTAGTTACAGAGATGTCATATAAAGGATATCACTGATTCGTAAGAAAAAATAAAAATAAAAAAGATGGTTCTGTCATATAGCACATAGCATACACCATACCTGATATACAATCTATAATTTCTACTGATAGCCTCACAATGTCAAGAGAATTAGGACAAGTCATTCAAGATGAGGAAGAGCTTCCTATAATCCTCTTATGGAAAAAATGCACATAAGTCACAGGATAGGTAGCTCTGGATGGTTTCTTATCATATCAGAGCAGACTTATTAGAAAGTATTAGTCTTTCTGCATATATACATTTGTACACATTGGAATTTTGTTTGCCATTTAATTATTTTAAGGCAAAGACTGAGATGTCCTTTAAAATTTCAATTCATGTCAACAAATATTTATTGATTTCCCTTGATGTTCAAGCTGCATTAAGTACAGTAGGGCTTATAAAGATAAATAAGATAAAATTCTGTTCTCAAAAGGGCATACTACTTAGAGGGAAGAATACATTGTATATAATAATATTAAACACAGAGTGCAGTGAAAATTATAAAAGTTATTCAAAGAACAAGGATTGTTAAACTCTTACAACCATTCTCAAATAAAGTTTTCTTCAACTAGAAGTTTAACAAATATTCTCTATTCATTAAAATAAGCTAGAAAATATACTAATGTATAACAGCATACTTAACTGCCATAAATAAAAAAGTTATAAGAATACATAATTATCTTTTTTATTTATTTATTTTTTTATTATAGCTTTTTGTTTACAAGATATATGCATAGGTAATTTTTCAGCATTGACAGTTGCAAATCCTTTTGTTCCGACTTTTTCCCTCCTTTCCCCTATTCCTTCCCCCAGATGGCAGGTCTGGTCTGAATCATCACAATATTGAAGAGAGCCACTTCCATCAGAATTAATCATTGTATAGTCTTGTTGTTGCCATGTATAATGATCTCTTAGTTCTGCTCGTTTCACTTAGCATCAGTTCCTGTAGGTCTCTCCAAGCCTCTCTAAAATCATCCTGCTGGTCGTTTCTTATAGAACAATAGTATTTCATAGAATCAATATACCATAATTTATTCAGCCATGATCCAATTGATGGGCATCCATTCAAGTTTCCAGTTTCTTGCCACTTCAAAGAGGGCTGCCACAAATATTTTTGCACATGTGGGTCCCTTTCTCTCCTTAAGATCTCTTTGGGATATAATCCCAGTAGAAACACTAGAGGATCAAAGCGTCTGCAGAGTTTGATAACTTTTTGAGCATAGTTCCAAGCTGTTTTCCAGAATGGTTGGATCAAATTCACAGTTCCACCAATAAGGTATCTGTGTCCCTGTTTTCTCACATGCCCTCCATTATTCATCATTATCTTTTCCTCACATCTTAGCCAATCTGACAAGTGTGTAATGGTATCATAGAGTTGCCTTAATTTGCATTTCTCTTATCAATAGTGATTTGGAGCACCTTTTCATGTGGCTACAAATAGTTTCAATTTCTTCATCTGAAAAGTGTTTATTTATATCCTTTGATGATTTATCAATTGAAGAATGGGTTGAACTATTATAAACTTGAGTAAATTCTCTATCTATTTTATAAATGAGGCCTTTATCAAATCCTCTGGATATTAAAAATGTTTTCCCAGTTTATGGCTTCCCTTCTAATCTTGTCTGCATTAGTTTAGTTTGTAAAAAAAAAAAAAAAAAAAAAACAAAAAAAACAACTTTTAAACTTAATATAATCAGAATTATCTATTTTATGATCAATAATCATCTCTAGTTCTTCTTTGGTTGCAAATTCTTTCCTCCTCCACAAATCTGAGAGGTAAACTATCCTATGTTTTTCTAATTTTTTTAATAGTATCATTTTTTATGTCTAGATCACAAACCAATTTCGACCTTATCTTGGTGTACAGTATTCGGTATGGGTCTTTGCCTATTTTCTGCAGTACTAGTTTCCAGTTTTCCCACCAGTTTTTGTCAAATAATGAATTTTTAATCCCAAAATATGGAGTCTTTGGGTTTGTCAAATAGTACAGTATATTGTCAAATATTTATAGGCATTCACTACTTTGTTCTGTGAACCTAGCTTATTCTACTGATCAACTTCTTTATTTCTTAGCCAGTACCAAGTGGTTTTGATGACCATTGCTTTATAATACAGTTTTAGATCTGGTACAGCTAGGGTACCTTCATTTGCTTTTCTCTTTATTAATTCCTTTGAAATTCTTGACCTTTTGTTCTTCTACATGAATTTTGTTGTTATTTTTTTCTACTTCAGTAAGATAGTTTTTTGGGAGTCTGATTGGTATAGCACTAAATAAGTAGATTAGTTCAGGGAGTATTGCTATCTTTATTATATATTAATATTTTTCCAATTGCTTATATCTGATTTTATTTGTGTGGAAAGTTTTGTAGTTTTGATAGTTCCTGACTTTTCCTTGGCAGATAAATTCCCAAATATTTTATATTATCAACAGATATTTTAACTGGAATTTCTCTTTGCATCTCTTGCTATTGAATTTTATTAGTGATGTATAAGAATGCTGATGATATATGTGCATTTATTTTGTTTCCTGCAACTTTGCTAAAGTTATGGATTATTTCTAAAAGCTTTTTAGTAGAATCTCTGGGTTCTCTAAGTATATTATAATATCTTCATTACCTATTCTAATACCTTTAATCTCTTTCTCAACTCTTATAGCTAAAGCTAGCATTTCTAATACAATATTGCATAGTAATGGTGATAGTGGGCAACCTTGTTTCACTCCTGATCTTATTGGGAATGGTTCCAGTTTATCCCCATTACATATGATGTTTATTGACAGTTTTAAATAGATGCTATTGACGATTTTAAGGAAAAGTCCATTTATTCCTATACTCTCTAGTGTTGTTAATAGAAGTGGGTGTGGGATTTTATCAAATGCTTTTTCTGCATCTATTGAGATAATTACATTTTTTTTGTTAATTTAGTTATTGAGATTGTCAATTATGCTAATAGTTTTCCTAATATTGAACCAGCCCTGCATTCCTGTTATAACTCCTACTTGGTTGTACTTTATTATCCTGGGGATGATTATCTGTAATCTCTTTGTTAATATTTTATTTAAGATTTTTGCATCAATATTCATTAGGAAGATTGGTTTGTAATTTTCTTTCTCTGTTTTTGTCCTACCTGGTTTAGATATCAGTACCATGTGTGTGCGATAAAAGGAATTTGGTAGGAGTCCTTCATTCCCTACTTTTTCAAATAATTTATATAGTATTGGTGTTAATTTTTCTTTAAATGTCTGGTAGAATTCACATGTAAATCCATCTGGTCCTGGGGATTTTTTCTTAGGGAGTTGATTAATAATAGCTTGTTCTATTTCTTTTTCTAAAATGGTATGATTTAAATAATTTATTTCATCTTCTGTTAATCTGGGAAATCTATATTTTTGTAGGTATTCCTCCATTTCACTTAGATTGTCAAATTTATTAGCATAAAGTTGGACAAAGTAACTCCTAAAAATTGCTCTCATTTCCTCTTCATTGATGTTTAGTTCTCCCTTTTCAATTTTGAGATGAATAATTTGATTTTCCTCTTTCCTTTTTCTAATCAGATTAACTAAAGATTTATCTATATTGTTGGTTGTTTCATAAGTTTTATTTATTAATTTGATAGTTTGTTTTTTAAGTTTCAATTTTATTGATCTCTCTTTTTATTTTTAGAATTTCAAGTTTGGTATTTGATTGGGGGTTTTAAATTTGTTCTTTTACTATTTTTTTTTAATTTGTAAGCCCAATTCATTTATCTTCTCTTTCTCTATTTTATGTAAGTAAGCATGTATAAATATAAAATTTCCTTATTATTATCACTTTGGCTGTTTCCCATACATTTTGGTATGTTGTCTCATTATTTTCACTCTTTTGGATGAAATTATTGATTGTTTCTATGATTTGTGGCTTCGTCCATTCATTATTTAGAATAAGATTATTTTGTTTCCAATTTCTTTTTGGTCGATTTTCCCTGGCCTTTTATTGAATGTCATTTTTCATTGCATCATGATCTGAGAAAAAAATGCATTTACTATTTCTTTTTTTTAAATTTTCAATAGCTTTTTATTTACAAGTTATATGCATGGGTAATTTTACAGCGACAATTGTCAAATCTTTTGTTCCAATTTTTCCCCTCCTTTCCCCCATCCCTTCCCCTAGATGGCAGGATGATCAATACATATTAAATATGTTAAAGTATAAATTAAATACAAAATAATTATATATGACCAAACCATTATTTTGCTGTACAAAAAGAATTGGACTCTGAAATATTGTACAATTAACCTGTGAAGGAAATCAAAAATGCAGGTGGGCAAAAATATAGAGATTGGGAATTCAATGTAATGGTTCTTAGTCATCTCCCAGAGTTCTTTCGCTGGGTGTAGCTGTTTCAGTTCATTACTGCTCCATTAAAACTGATTTGGTTCATCTCACTGCTGAAAATGGCCAGTTCCATCAGAATTGATCATCATATAGTATTGTTGTTGAAGTATATAATGATCTCCTGGTCCTGCTTATTTCACTCAGCATCAATTCATGTAAGTTTCTCCAGGCCTTTCTGAAATCATCCTGTTGGTCATTACTTACTGAACAAAAATATTCCATAAAATTCATATACCACAATTTATTCACCAATTCTCCAATTGATGGGCATCTACTCTACTCAGTTTTCAGTTTCTGGCCACTACAAATAGGGCTGCCACAAATATTCTTGCACATACAAGTCCCTTTCCCTTCTTTAACATCTCTTTGGGATAAAAGCCCAGTAGTAACACTGCTGGATCAAAGGGTATACACAGTTTGATAACTTTTTGAGCATAGTTCCAAATTGCTCTCCAGAATGGTTGGATGTATTCACAATTCCACCAACACTGTATCAGTGTCCCAGTTTTCCCACATCCCCTCCAACATCCTGCATTATCTTTCCCTGTCATTCTAGCCAGTCTGACAGATGTGTAGTGGTATCTCAGTTGTCTTAATTTGCATCTCTCTGATTAATAATGACTTGAAGCATCTTTTCATATGGCTAGAAATAGTTTCAATTTCTTCATCTGACAATTGTCTGTTCATATCCTTTGACTTTTATCAATTAGAGAATGACTTGATTTCTTATAAATTAGAGTCAATTCTCTATATATTTTGGAAACAAGGTCTTTATCAGAACCTTTGACTGTAAAAATGTTTTCCCAGTTTATTGCTTCCCTTCTAATCTTGTCTGAATTAGTTTTGTTTGTACAAAAACTTTTCAATTTGATATAATCAAAATTTTCTATTTTGTGATCAGTAATGATCTCTAGTTCTTCTTTGGTCATAAATTCCTTCCTCTTCCACAGGTCTGAGGGGTAAACTATCCTGTGTTCCTCTAATTTATTTATAATCTCATTCTTTATGTGTAGGTCATGAACCCATTTTGACCTTATCTTGGTGTATGGTGTTAAGTGTGGGTCAATGCCTAGTTTCTGCCAGATTAGTTTCCGATTTTCTCAGCAATTTTTGTCAAATGGTGAGTTCTTATCCCAAAAGCTGGGGTCTTTGGGTTTGTCAAACACTAGAGTATTAAGGCTATTGACTGTTTTGTCCTTTGAAGCTAATCCATTCCACTGAACAACTAATCTATTTTGGAACCTAACCCATTCCACTGATCAATTAATCTATTTCGTAGCCAATACCAAATGGTTTTGATAACTGCTACTTTATAATATAAATTTTAGATCTTGTACAGCTAGGCTACCTTCATTTGATTTTTTTTAATTAATTCCCTTGAAATTATTGACCTTTTGTTTTTCCATATGAACTTTGTTGTTATTTTTTCTAAGTCGTTAAAATAGTTTTTTTGGGAGTCTGATTGGTATAGCACTAAATAAATAGATTAGTTTTGGTAGCATGGTCATCTTTATTATATTTGCTAGCCCTATCCAAGAGCATTTAATATTTTTCCAGTTGGTTAGATCAGACTTAATTTGTGTGGAAAGTGTTTTGTAGTTTTGCTCATAAAGTTTCTGATTTTCCCTTGGCAGATAGATTCCTAAGTATTTTATACTATCAGTAGTTACTTTAAATGGAATTTCTCTTTTGTAACTCTGACTGTTGGATTTTGTTAGACATATATAAGAATGCTGATGACTTATGTGGGTTTATTTTGTATCCTGCAACTTTGCTAAAGGTGTAGATTATTTTTAATAATTTTTTAGTAGAATTGTTGGGGTTCTCTAAGTATACTATCATATCATCAGCAAAGAGTGATAATTTGGTTTCCTCATTACTTTACATATTCCTTCCTTCTCCACAGATTTGAGAGGAAAACAACTTATGTTCTTCTAACTTGCTTATAATATCACTCTTTATGTCTACATCATGGATCCATTATGATCTTATCTATATATAGGCTATTAGATGTGGATCTACATCTAGATTCTGCCATACTAGTTTCCAATTTTCCCAACAGTTTTTGTCAAATAATGAGTTCTTATCCCAAAATCTGGGGTCTTTGATTTGTCAAACACTAAATTGCTATAGTTGTTGACTATTTTGTCCTTTGAACCTAACCTGTTCCACTGATCGATTTCTCTATTTCTTAGCCAGTTCCACATAATTTTGATGACTGTTGCTTTATAGTATAGTTTTAGAACTGGCACAGGTAAGCCACCTTCATTGACATTTTTTGAATTATTGACCTTTTGCTCTCACCAAAAAACTTTGTTATTATTTTTTCTAGATCTGTAAAATAATTTCTTGGGAGTTTGATTAATATGGCAGTAAATAAGTAGTTTAATTTAGGTAGTTTTGTCATTTTTATTACATTTGCTCATGAGTGAATATATACCCAAGAGCACTTGATATTTTTCCAGTTGTTTATATCTGATCTATTTGCATGAAAAGTGTTTTGTAGATGTGGTCATATAGTTTCTGACTGGCCCTTGGCAGGTAGAATCCGAAATATTTTATATTATCAACACTTTTTTAAATAGAATTTCTTTTTGCATCTTTTGCTGTTGGACTTGTTTGGTAATTTATAAAGATGCTGATGATTTCCATAAATTAATTTGGGTTCTGCAACTTTACTAAAGTTGTGAATTATTTCTAGTAGTTTTTTATTTGATTCTCTAGGATTCTCTTTTTTTATTACAGCTTTTTATTTTAAAGATATATGCTTAGGTAATTTTTCAGCATTGACAGTTGCAAATCCTTTTGTTCCAACTTTTTCCCTCCTTCCCCCTACCCCTTTCCCCAGAAGACAAGTTGACCAATACATGTTAAATATGTTACATTATAAGTTAAATACAATACATGTATACATGTCCAAACAGTTATTTTGCTGTACAAAAAGAGTCGGACTTTGAAATAGTGTACAATTAGCCCGTGAAGGAAATAAAAAATGCAGGTGGACAAAAATATAGGGATTGGGAATTCTATGTAGTGGTTCATAGTCATATCCCAGAATTCTTTCCCTGGGTGTAGCTGGTTCAGTTCATTACTGCTCTTTTGGAACTGATTTGATTCATCTCAATATTGAAGAGTACTATGTCTATCAGAATTGATCATCATATAGTATTGTTGTTGAAGTATATAATGATCTTCTGGTCCTGCTCATTTCACTTAGCATCAGTTCATGTGAGTCTCTCCAGACCTTTCTGAAATCATCCTGCTAGTCATTATAACAATAATATTTCATAATATTCATATACAACAATTTGTTCAGCTATTCTCCAATTGATGGGCATCCACTCAGTTTCCAGTTTCTGGCCATTACAAAGAGGGCTGCCACAAACATTCTTGTACATACAAGTTCCTTTCCCTTCTTAACAATCTCTTTGGAATATAAGCCCATTAATAACACTGCTGGGTCAAAGGATATGCATAGTTTGATAGCTTTTCGAGCATAGTTCCAAATTGCTTTCCAGAATGGCTGGTTGTATTCACAATTCCACCAACAATATATCAGTGTCCCAGTTTTCCCACATCCCTTCAACATTCCACATTATCTTTCCCTGTCATTGTAGCCAATTTGACAGGTGTGTAGTGGTATCTCAGAGTTGTCTTAATTTGCATTTCTCTGATTAATAATGATTTGGCTATCTTGCAACAAATCTAATAAGCCACCCTTCTGCAACCAGGGCAGAATAACCTAAGAAACTCACAGAAGGTTCCCTGGTCTCCATTCACAGCAACTCTCTAGATCCCCATCCCAGCTCCTTACTCAGGGCTTCCTGTGCCGTGGTCTGGGCTTGGCAGACTGTCCCCCTGCTTGATTGAAACAGACCTGTTCTGAAGTTCTTCCAAGATATTTTCTTCTAGAAATGTGTGGTACTCTAAATACTGTGAGTTCTGTTGCTTCAAAAACAGTTTAGAGGCTTAATCTGCTGTTGGTGTGAGAGAAAGGTCAGGGCAGGTCAAAAAAGTCATGTCTGCTCTCTGTCATCTTGGCTCCACCCCTGTAGCTCTCAATTCTTTTCCCAATTTTTCTTCTACTTCTCTTACTTGATTTAAAAAATAAATTTTTTTGAGCTCTTTCAAGGGAACTATTTTAGCTTGAGTGCAATTCATATTTCCCTTTGAGATTTTACATATAGAGATTTTGCCATTGCTGTCTATAGAAGACTTAAATAGAGAATGAAGTCCAGGTCAGTGCTTACAACTTTCCTATTCCCATGAGAAATAGGGTCAGGGTTCAGTACCTTCTCTGTGAGAGACTTTCCCATGATATTCAAAGGAAGTGAGACAGAGAGGTGCTGGCTTGGCTCCCATGGACAGATTCCAGGTGTTTTTTTATCCGATGATCTGTATAAAGTTGAGCTAGGTATGGAATAAATGGAGTTGTTTTCCATCTCCCACCTGACCCATGCTTAATTCAGCTTGTCCTCGAGTCCATCCTTCACCAGGTTTAGTTGGCTTCTCAGTTGTGGCTCTGCTAATCTGACTGCAACAGTCTTATTCTTATGAGTTTGTGTTTTGATCTTCCCTGTCACCACAGTAGCTTTCTTTCTTTTTTTTTTTTTTTAACTTTTTATTGATAGAATCCATGCGAGGGTAATTTTTTACAACATTATCCCTTGCATTCACTTCTGTTCCGATTTTTCCCCTCCCTCCCTCCACCCCCTCCCCCAGATGGCAAACAGTCCATTACATGTTGAATAGGTTACAGTATATCCTAGATACAATATATGTGTGCAGAACCGAACAGTTTTCTTGTTGCACAGGGAGAATTGGATTCAGAAGGTATAAATAACCCGGGAAGAAAAACAAAAATGCAAGCAATTTATATTCATTTCCGTGTTCTTTCTTTGGATGTAGCTGCTTCTGTCCATCTTTGATCTGAATTAACTCTCTTTATCGAAGAGATCCACTTCCATCAGAATATATCCTCAAACAGTATCGTTGTTGAGGTATATAATGATCTCCTGGTTCTGCTTGTTTCACTTAGCATCAGTTCATGTAAGTCTCACCAGTCCTCTCTGTATACATCCTGTTGGTCATTCCTTACAGAAAAATAATATTCCATAACATTCATATACCACAATTTACTCAACCATTCTCCAATTGATGGGCATCCTTTCATTTTCCAGTTTCTAGCCACTACAAACAGGGCTGCCACAAATATTTTGGCACATACAGGTCCCTTTCCTTTTTTTAGTATCTCTTTGGGGTATAAGCCCAGTAGAAACACTGCTGGATCAAAGGGTATTCACAGTTTGATAACTTTTTGAGCATAGTTCCAAATTGCTCTCCAGAATGGCTGGATGTGTTCACGATTCCACCAACAATGTATCAGTGTCCCTGTTTTCCCACATCCTCTCCATTCCACATTACCTTTCCCTGTCATTCTAGCCAATCTGACAGGTGTGTAGTGTTGTCTTAATTTGCATTTCTCTGATTAATAATGATTTGGAGCATCTTTTCATATGTCTATAAATAGTTTCAATTCGTCTGAGAATTTGTTCATATCCTTTGACCATTTATCAATTGGAGAATGATTTGATTTCTTATAGATTAGAGTCAATTCTCTATATATTTTGGAAATGAGACCTTTATCAGAACCTTTGATTGTAAAAATGTTTTCCCAGTTTATTGTTTCCCTTCTAATCTTGTCTGCATTTGTTTTGCTTGTACAAAAACTTTTCAATTTGATATAATCAAAATTTTCTATTTTGTGGTTAATAGTGATCTCTAGTTCTTCTTTGGTCATAAATTCCTCTCTCTTCCACAGGTCTGAAAGATAAACTATCCTATGCTCTTCCAATTTATTTATAATCTCATTCTTTATGCCTAGGTCATGAACCCATTTTGACCTTATCTTGATGTACGGTGTTAAGTGTGGATCAATACCTAGTTTCTGCCATACGGATTTCCAATTTTCCCAGCAATTTTTGTCAAATAGTGCATTCTTATTCCAGAAATTGGTGTCTTTGGGTTTGTCAAACACTATATTATTAAAGTTATTGGCTGTTTTGTCCTTTGAACCTAACCTATTCCATTGATCAACTAGTCTATTTCTTAGCCAATACCAGATGGTTTTAGTAACTGCTGCTTTATAATATAATTATAGATCTGGTACAGCTAAGCCATCTTCATTTGATTTTTTTTTTCATTAATTCCCTTGAAATTCTTGACCTTTTGTTTTTCCATATGAACTTTGTTGTTATTTTTTCTAGTTCATCAAAGTAGTTTTTTGGGATCTTTCTGATTGGTTCTGATTGGTATAGTGCTAAATAGATTAATTTAGGTAGTATTGTCATCTTTATTATATTTGCTTGCCCAATCCAAGAGCATTTAATATTTTTCCAGTTGGTTAGATCAGACTTAATTTGTGTGGAAAGTGTTTTGTAGTTTTGTTCATAAAGTTTCTGATTTTCCCTTGGCAGATAGATTCCTAAATATTTTATACAATCAATAGTTACTTTAAATGGAATTTCTTTTTGTAACTCTAACTGTTGGGTTTTGTTAGTGATATATAAGAATGCTGATGACTTATGTGGGTTTATTTTATATCCTGCAACTTTGCTGAAGGGGTAGATTGTTTCTAATAACTTTTTAGTAGAGTCTCTGGGGTTCTCTAAGTATACCATCATATCATCAGCAAAGAGTGATAATTTGGTTTTCTCATTGCCTATTCTTATTCCTTTAATCTCTTTCTCAACTCTTATTGCCAAAGCTAGCATTTCTAATACAATATTCAATAGTAACAGTGATAGTGGACAATCTTGGTTTACTCCTGATCTTATGGGTTTGTTCCCATTACATATGATGCTTACTGCTGGTTTTAAATAGATGCTACTGATTATTTTAAGGAAAAGTCCATTTATTCCTATACTCTCAAGAGTTTTTAATAGGAATGGATGTTGGATTTTATCAAATGCTTTTTCTGCATCTATTGAGATGATCATATGGTTTTTGTTAATTTGATTATTAATATGGCCAATTATATTGATAGTTTTCCTAATATTGAACCAGCCCTGCATTCCTGGTATAAATCCTACTTGATCATGGTGTATTATCCTGGGGATGATTTTCTGTAGTCTTTTTGCTAATATCTTATTTAAGATTTTAGCATCAATATTCCTTAGGGAGATTGGTCTATAATTTTCTTTCTCTGTTTTCAAGCTACCTGGTTTAGGTATCAGTACCATGTCTGTGTCATAAAAGGAGTTTGGTAGGACTCCTTCATTCCCTATTTTTTCAAATAGTTTATAAAGCATTGGGGCTAATTGTTCTTTGAATGTTTGGTAGAATTCACTTGTAAATCCATCTGGTCCCAGGGATTTTTTTTAGGGAGTTGATTAATAGATTGTTCTATTTATATTTCTGAAATGGGACTATTTAAGCAATTTACTTCTTCCTCTGATAATCTGGGAAGCTTATATTTTTGGAGGTAGTCATCCATTTCACTTAGGTTATCAAATTTATTGGCATAAAGTTGGGCAAAGTAACCCCTTATTATTTCTTTAATTTCCTCTTCATCAGTGGAAAGTTCTCCTTTTTCATTTTTAAGACTGCCAATTTGATTTCCCTCTCTCCTTTTTCTAATCAGATTTACCAAAGGTTTATCAATTTTATTGTTTTTTTCATAAAACCAACTCTTAGTTTTATTTATTAGTTCCATAGTATTTTTACTTTCTATATTATTAATTTCTCCTTTTAATTTTAGAATTTCAAGTTTAGTAATTGATTGGGGGTTTTTAATTTGGTCTTTTTCTAACTTTTTAAGTTGCAGGCCCAATTCATTGATGTTCTCTTTTTCTATTTTATTCAAGTAAGCCTCTAAGGATATAAAATTTCCCCTTATTACTGCTTTGGCTGTATCCCATAAATTTTGATATGATGTCTCATTGTTGTCATTATCTTGAGTGAAATTATTAATTGTGTCTATAATTTGCTGTTTCACCCAATCATTCTTTAAGGTGAGATTATTTAGTTTCCAATTACTTTTTGGTCTATTTACACCTAACTTTTTGTTGAATGCAGTTTTTATTGCATTGTGATCTGAAAAGAAAGCATTTACTATTTCTGCCTTCCTGCATTTAATTTTGAGGTCTTTATGTCCTAATATATGGTCAGTTTTTGTGTAGGTTCCATGAACTGCTGAGAAGAAAGTATACTCCTTTCTGTCACCATTCAGTTTTCTCCAGAGATCTATCATACCTAATTTTTCTAATATTCTATTTACCTCTTTAATTTCTTTCTTATTTGTTTTGTGATTTGATTTATCTAAATCTGAGAGTGCAAGATTGAGATCTCCCACTATTATAGTTTTGCTGTCTATTTCTTCTCGCAACTCTCTTAACTTCTCTTTAAGGAAATTAGATGCTATACCACTTGGTGCATATATGTTTAATACTGATATCGCTTCATTGTCTATAGTACCCTTAAGCAAGATATAGTTTCCTTCCTTATCTCTTTTAATTAGATCCATCTTTGCTTTCGCTTGATCTGAGATAAGGATGGCTACCCCTGCTTTTTTGACTTCACCTGAAGCATAATAGATTCTGCTCCAGCCTTTTACCTTTAGTCTATATGTATCTCCCTGTTTTAAATGTGTTTCTTGTAAACAACAGATTGTAGGGTTCTGACTTTTGATCCAGTCTGCTATCTGCCTCCTCTTTATGGGAGAGTTCATCCCATTCACATTTGCGGTTAAAATAACCAATTCTGTATTTCCTGCCATCCTAATATCCCCAGAATATACTTTTCTTTTTCTTGTCCTCCTTCCCTTCTTCCCTAGAATTAAACTTATTGTTCCCAGTAACGTTGCACAGCTCTTCCTCTGTAGTATCCCTTTCTCCTCCCTTTGAATCCCTTCCCCTTTCTTATACCCTTCCCTTATTACTCTTTTTCCTTCTCCCTTTTTCTTTCCCATTTTTTAACGAAGTGAGAGAAGAATCTCTGTAAAACAAATATGTCAATTGTTTCCTCTTTGAGCCAACTCTGATGAGAGTAGGATTCACACAATGTTCCTCCCCCTCTCTAAGTTCCCTCATATATGATAGATTTCCTTTGCCTCATTGTCGCATGTAGTTTCCCTCTTTTTATCTCCCTTCTTCCCTTTTTCTGACACTATCCCCTTTCGATTTCTACTTCCCTTTTTTATGTTATATTGGTAAAATCAAATTATACATATGCTTTTTATGTATATCACAACAGAAATACAGTTCTCAAGAGTTTCTTTTACCTTTTTCTACTTCTCTTGATTCCTATTGTTGAAGATCAAATTTTTTGTTTAAGTCTGGTTTTTTCCTTAGAAACAGATGGAATTCCTCTATTTCATTAAATGTCCATCTTCTTCCATGGAAAAAAAATACTCAGCTTAGCTGGGTAGTTTATTCTTGGCTGCATTCCAAGTTCTTTTGCCTTTCGGAATATCTGATTCCAGGCCCTTCGATCCTTTAATGTTGACGCAGCCAGATCTTGCGTGACCCTTATTGTGGCATCTCGGTATTTGAACTGTTTTTCCTGGCTGCTTGTAAAAATTTGTCTTTAGTCTGAAAATTCTGAAGTTTGGCCACAATATTCCTTGGAGTTTTTATTTTAGGGTCTTTTTCAGAAGGTGTTTGATGAATTCTTTCAACGCTTATTTTCCCTTCCGGTTCTATTACTTCTGGGCAGTTCTCTTTGATGATTTCCTGTAAAAATAGCATCTAGGCTCTTTTTTTATCATAATTTTCTGGCAGTCCAATGATCCTCAGGTTATCTCTCCTAGCTCTATCTTCCAGGTCTGTTGTTTTTCCAAGTAAATATTTGATATTTTTTCCAAATCTTTCATTTTTTTGGTTTTGCTTGCTTGATTCTTGATGTCTCAATGAATCAGTCATTTCTCTTTGTTCAGTTCTGATTTTTAGTGAGTTATTTTCTTCATTCGCTTTTTTTTTACTTCTTTTTGTATATGTCCAATTGAGTTGTTTTGCTCTATGGAATTTTTTTCCATTTCACTAATTTTTTTTTTTTTTTTGTGAGTCATTTTCTTTTTCCAATTCGCAAACTCTGTTTCCCTGCACTTCTTGGGAGTTTTTTACCTTTTCCAATTCACATTTCAGGGAGTTGTTTTCTTTTTCCACTTTATCAAATTTTTCTTTTAGTGAGTTATGTGCCTTTCCCCATTTCTCTTCTAGCTCTCTTTTAAGGGTTTTAATAGTCTCTTCTAGGAGAGCCTTTTGCATTGAAGACCAACAATTGTCTGGAGACTATCTGTTATTAGTCTCTTCAGGGTTGAAAAGCTGTTCTTTTTCTGTGTAGAAACTATCAATCGTTCTTTTGATTTTTTTACTCATTTTGTTAAAGCCTATAAGGTCTGCCTTCAGAGCTAGGAGGTTACTAGCTTCCTCTGCAGAGCAGTGAAAGGTATATGGACGGGTAGCTGTCCTACCAGTCGGCTACAAAAAGCAGGGAGGTACTGGAGTGCTCTGGGAAAGAGTTCCCCACCCGAAAGTAACTCAGGCCTGCAGGGTGAGGCTGGGAAAGTGCCCTTCAAAGAACCCCTGCTGTGTGAGATAACAACTGCCCTGGGGCTAGACACTTAGCAGTGAGAGTTTCACTGCCCTAAGCCAAACCCTGCCCTGGGGCTATGGGTATTAGCAGCTGAGCAGTGAATGGATTTGCAGGGCCTGGGGAAGCACAGTCAGCTAGGGAGGTTCTATTGCCCCAGGCTGAGCCCCCCACTGTGCTGATTAGAGGCTGCCCAGGTTGTGCCCCCTTGCCGTGCAGATTAGTAACTGCCCCCCCCCCCCCCCCTCCCCCCCCCCCCCCCCCCCCCCGCCAAAAAAAAAAAAAAAAAAAAAAAGCCCCAAACTGCCGGATGTGGCCGCAGGGTTGCGATTAAGTTTGCCTGAGTCACTTCCGGGTTTGAGGAGTTACAGCCAGATCTCGTTAGGTTCTGGCGTTTTTTAAGAGGACCCTCTGTTTTAGGCTTTAATATCTCTGCCAGTTTACTGCTTTGTAGTCAAGACAGAGCAGTTAGCCTATAGCAGAGTGATCCCTATAACTTCTCTAACCACAGAGATCACCCCCGCCCAGTCTGCTCAGGACACTAGCCTCTCCCTGCCTGTGCTAGTCTGTTCCTAGCCCCTCGGGACAAACCTTTCCTGGCGATCTTCCAAATTGACTTTAGCTGTTAAATTGTAGTCCTTCTAATTTTCATGAATTTAAGCAGTGAAGAGTTATTTTTGAGGCTGGATTAAATAGTTGGTTATGAGGGTAATGAGAGGAGCTTAGAGAGTAGTGTGTGCCTGCTCCGCCATCTTGGCTCCGCCCCACAGTAGCTTTCTATAGTCTGGGTCTTTCTGATTTGTTGCTTATCTTTAAAAGTTGAACTCTGCTTTTAGAGCTTAGAGAATACTGTCCCAAGCGTCTTTTTCCCAAGTTTGCCTACTGTGCTGGGGTGATCCATTTGTTATGTCAGGGTTCTAGGTCTCACAATTTGTCTTCTGTGCTGGGACTGGAGGCCTCAAAGCTGGGCTGCTTGTCATTGGCCTGCTTACCTGGGACCAAAGAGCTTCTGTTGCTGATCTGAGTTGCAACCAAGAGCCTGCTGCTAGACTGTCCCAGTCTGCTGGGCTGCACTCCTCTTTTACCAAAGTGAGACAGACCATTCCTGAAATCCTTCTAAGTTATCTTAAACTAGAAAATTTTTAGACTCCACCTTTTTGTGGGATCTGTCATTCCAGAATCCACTTAGAGATTTGATTTAGCATTATTTTTGAGGGAGCCTGGGTATAGCTCAGAAAACTTTCTGACTGCTCTCTATCACCTAGCCTTAGTTTCCTCATTTGTAAAATGAAGATAATAATAAAACCTAATCTCTCAGAATTGTTATTAGAATAAAATGAGATAATATTTTTAAAGCATCTTACTAAACTTAATGCATTATTAATGCTTGCATTTCATCATTATTCCTATTATTATTGTAATTACACACACACACACACACACACACACACACACACCATGAAAAGAAAACGTTCCTGACTTCAAGGAGCTCACAGTTTCCTAGTAGAAATAAAACATTTATACATAGAAATTTAGAGAAATTATTTTAAAATTACATTAACAATTAATTATTTAACTATTATTAATGTTTTTTTTTTTTTTTCAGTTTCCTCATTCAGGGATCAGTCCCTTTAGGTCATTCAGCCAGTCTCTGAAGGACAAGGGTGATCAATGAGATTAGTGTAATCATCAGGTTACACAATCCTCTTCAGTGAGATCCTATCCAACTAAGAAATCTTACTTTTGCTTACAGTGTAAACAGGATGTAATCTAGGTGAATTTCAGCCCTAAAGTATTAAGTTCATGGCCCTTGTACTCCAATGGAATTTAGAGAAATCTTTTTCATGAAACCAACCAGGATGATTTGGACAGAGATGAATTCTTTTGTTCACAATGTTAGAGTTGGCTGATTTTTATGATCAAACCATATTTTAAACAAGATTCACACTGTTAGACCACCTCCTCATTCATATGCCCTCAGGGTTGATCATCATATAATCTTGCTGTTGTTGTAAACCATGATTTCCTGCTTCTGCACATTTCACTTAGCATCATTTCATGTACATTTCTCCAGGCCTCTCTGAAATCATCCTGTGGATTGTTTATTATAGAATTATATATTCCATAACATTCATGAATGAATGAATTCATTCAACCATTCTCCACCAGATGGACATCCACTCAGTTTCCAGTTTCTTATCACTACAAAAAGGGCTGGGTCAAAAGACTTCTGGGTCAAAAGGTATGCATACTTTGATAGCCCTTTGAGCATAGTTCCAAAGTGCTCTCCCAGAATGGCTGGGTCAGTTCACAGTTCCACCAACAATGTATTAGTGTCCCAATTTTCTCACATCCTCTCCAACATTCGTCATTGTCTTTTCCTGTAATCTTAGCCGATCTGAGAGGTGTGTGGTAGTACCTCAGAGTTATCTTAACTTACATTTCTCTGATCAATAGTGATTTAGAGCACCTTTTCATATGACTGAAAATTGTCTGTTCATATCTTTTGACCATTTATCAATTGGAGAATGACTTGAATTCTTATAAATTTGAGTCAATTCTCTATATATTTTAGAAATTTTATCAGAACCTTTGAATGTAAAAATGTTTTCCCAGTTTATTGCTTCCCTTCTAATCTTTTCTACATTAGTTTTGTTTATACAAAAAGTTTTTAACTTAACATAATAAAAATTATCTATTTTTTGTTCAATAACAATTTCTACTTCTTGTTTGGCCACAAATTCATTCCTTCTCCACAGATCTGAAAGGCAAACTATACTTTGTTCTCTAATTTGCTTATATTATCATTCTTTATGTTTAAATTATGAATCCATTTTGACATTATCTTGCAATAGGGTGCTAGGTATGGATCTATGCCTTACTTCTGTGAAACTAGTTTCCAACGGTCCCAGCAAGTATTACCAAATAGTGAGTTTTTATCCCAAAAGAGGTTTTTGGCTTGTCAAACACTAGATTACTACAGTCATTGCCTTCTTTTGTCCTGTGAATCTAATCTATTTCAGTGATTGACTATTCTGTTTCTTAGCCAGTAGCAAATGATTTTGTTGACCACTGCTTTGTAATAGTTTTAGATCTGGCACAGCAAGGTCACATTCATTTGCAATTTTTTTCATTAATTCCTTTGACGTTCTTGACCTTTTGTTCTTCCAGATAAACTTTGTTGTTATTTTTTCTAGATCTGTAAAATAATTTCTTGGGAGTTTGATTGGTATAGCACTGAATAAGTAGATTAATTTAGGTAGCATTTTTATTTTCATTATATTAGCTCAACCTATTCATGAGCAATTGATATTTTTCCATTTAATTAGATATGACTTTATTTGTGTAGAAAGTGCTTTGTAGTTGTATCCATAGAGTTCCTAACTTTGCCTTGGCAAATACTTTATATTACCAACAGTTATTCTACATAGAATTTCTCTTTGCATCTCTTGCATCTGGACTTTGTTGGTAATATATAAAAATGCTGATGATTTCTTTGGATTTATTTTGTATCCTGCAACTTTGTTAAAGTTGTGAATTATTTCTAGTAGTTTTATTCTAGTCTGGTATTCTCTAAGAATACCATCATATCATCTGCAAAAATTGATATTTGGTTTTCTCATTACCTATTCTAATTCCTTTGATCTTTTCTTTTTCTTCTCTCATTGCCAAAGCTAACATTTTAAATACAATATTGAATAGTAATGGTGGTAGTGGGCAACTTTGTTTCACCCCTGATCTTATTGGGAACGTCTCTAGTTTGTCCCTATTACATATGATGCTTGCTAAGGGTTTTAAATAGATGCTACTAATCAATTTAAGGAAGGAAAACTCATTTATTCCTATACTCTCTCATGTTTTTAACAGGAATGGATGTTGAATTTTATCAAATGCTTTTTCTGCATCTATTGAGATGATCATATGATTTTTGTTAATTTGGTTATTGATATAATCAATTATAGCAATAGTTTTCCTAATATTGAATCAACCCTACATTCCTGGTATAAATCCGACTTGGTCATAGTGTATTACCCTGGAGATGACTTTCTGTAATCTCTTTGCTAATATTTTATTTAATATTTCTGCACCAATATTAATTAAGAAAAATTGGTCTATAATTTTCTTTCTCTGTTTTCACCCTACTTTGTGCAGGTATCAACATCATATCTGTGTCATAAAAGGAATTTGGTCAGAGTCTTTTTTTTCTCTATTTTTTTTTTCAAATAATTTATATAATGTAATGTTCTCTTTTGAGTTTTCTTTGGGGATCTCTGGGAACAGCTTTCATTTCAGTTCGGTAATCACCACATAAGTAGCCAGGGGTCAAAGTCCAAATCCTTTATTATCTCTTTCAAAATCTTGTCTCCTTTCCTGGGACCTGGTTAGTTTTCTTAATGGCCTATCTCTCTCCTTGGGTTCTGAGAGCTTGAGCTCTCGTCTGTCTTCTCTGCCCTCTGAATCTCTCTGAATTCAAAGGTTTGTGCTTCAGCTTCCAGTCACCACAAAGGGGGAAGATGGAATGAATCTGTCTCAGCCTCTGAGGGCATCTAGTGTGCTTGTCTTCTCTGGCTCTGATAGCTTCTCTTCTGTGGCTCTCAGTCCCTTCTTATATGTTCCACACTGAGTATATACACCAATCATTAGATCACTAGGAAACCATTATTTGTTGTAGTATTAAGTCAATCATACTGAACCATGCTAAGCCTGATAACTATTGTCTCTATCAATTCCACTTAGTACCTTGTAAGCATTCTTTATTTTAAGTTCAGAGTTCTGGCCCATAACATAGTATTGAAATTAATTCTTCTTTAAATTTTTTTTGTTAGAATTCACATATAATCTGGTACTGGAGATTTTTTCTTAGGCAGTTGATTAATAACTTGTTCTATTTCTTTTTCTAAAATGGGTCTATTTAAGTAATTTATTTCCATTTTATTCATCTGGGCAAGCTATTTTTTTGTAGATATTCCTCCATTTCACTTAGATTATCAAATTTATTGATATTTAGTTGCTCTAATTTCCTCTTCATTGGTGGAAAGTTTTCCCTTTGCATTTTTGAGACTAACAGTTTGATTTTCCTCTTTCCTTTTTCTAATGAAATTAACTAGAGGCTTATCTATTTTGTCAGTTTTTTCATAAAACCAACTCTTAGTTTTATTTATTAATTCAATAGTTTTCTTGCTTTCAATTTTATTAATCTCTTTGTTTATATTCAGAATTTCAAATTTGGTTTTTAGTTGAAAGTCCGATTCATTCATCTTCTCCTCTATTTTATGCAATTAAGCATCAGAGATATAAAATTTCCTCTTATAACCACTTTGACTGCGTCCCACAAACTTTGGTATGTTGTCTTATTGTTATTCTGCTGAAAGAAATGACTGATGATTGTGTCCATGGTTTGTTGTTTGAGCCATTCATTCTTTAGGGTTACATTATTTGGTTTCCAATTAATTTTTGCATGTAAGTTTTATTGCATTATGATTTGAGAAAAATGCATTTACTAGTTTTACCTTTCTTCATTTGATTTTAAGGTTTTTATAAAACCCCTAATACATGGTCAATTTTTGTATCAGTTCCATGTACTGCCGAGAAAAAAGTATATTTCTTTCTGTCTTCATTCAATTTTCTCCAAAGATCTATCATCCCTAAGTTTTCTAGGGAAAACTTAGATATGAATATGAAGAGATATGAAATGTATATAAATTTTATAGGAAAATACAAAATAAATACGTGATAATTAGAGAATTAGGCGACTAGTAATCATGAAAATTCTCTGCATAGAAATTGGCAATCTTAAGGAGATGAATTCTATAAAGCCCAATTGAGGGAAGAGTATATTCTAGTCATAACACATGAAAAAATAGAGTATTTGTGAGAAAGAAAATGACAAAGAAAGTCAAAGCAGTTAGACTATAGAGTGAGGGAATGGGAATAATCTTGAAAGACAAAACTGGCTTCACTGGAGTTTATTGAGTAGAGTAGTAACATGGTTAGTGCTTAAGGAAAGTTACTTTGACATCTGTGTGAAGAATGAATTGAAATAGGAAATAGCCATTATCATAGTCTGTATGAAAGATGGAGAAAATCTACATTAAGATTGTGATTATGTGAACAAAGAATAGAATGTAAACAATATTGTAAGGGGGAAATGGTAAATTTTGGCAACTGAATGGTTCAGTGGAGTGAGCATCTGAGAATTACATTTACCTTATAATACTTGAAGACTTGAAGAGAAGTGGTTCTTTCAAAAGAAATAGGGAAATATCATAGAAGATTTAATGTGAGGGAAAATATATTGAGTTTTGGACATGTTGAATTTGAGATGCCTCTGGGCTATCTAGCTTGAGTGAGATGAACCTGAAGTTCAAGGGGAAACTTTGGGCTAGACCTAAAGGTCGATAAATCATTTGCTTAGAGGCAATAATTAAATACTTGGAAGTTGCTGATACCAGCAAGAAAGAAAGAGGGGAAAAAAAGCCTAGAAGAGAGCCTTGCACAGATAGTGAGTAAAGCATAGTTAATGAGTCAGTGAGATTGAGAAGAAGCAGTTAGGTAGAGAAAGAATGAGGAACAGTGTCAGGAAATGTTGGAGTTCAAATGTTGGAGTTCTTGTTCTTCTCAAAACACAGCCGGTTTAGCTTAGAAGTCTATCTCTCTGCTGGGTTCCAAGAGCTCTTGCAGTTTTGTCCTTTGCTTCTGCCTCTGCTTTCTTCAGCCTTCAACCAACACAGAGATGGAATGAATCTCTTGTCTCCTTCACTTGGGGCTTGGCTAGGATTCCAACAAGGAAAATCCAAAAAGGAGTAAGTATTCAACAATTTTTAAAAAAGTTTATGCAAACATAGGACTGAAGAAAATATCAGATTTGTATATTAAGATAATATTGGAAACTAACAATTTCTTAAGAATGCAAAGATGAAAAGTTAGGGTTGAGTGAGTGAAAAAAATAGTCTTGAAGTTAGTTTTTTACTAGAAGTTTTGAAACTAGGCCATATCTAGATAAAATATGAAAATATTTATATTATAAAATATTAAAATAGTTATATTTTTAAATTGTCTTATTGACAGAGGAGATTCTGGTATATTTAAAGGCAGAAGGGAATCAATAACTAGGAAGAAGCTATGGATTAGAAGGGAGAGAGGAAATAATTGAGGTGGCAATTTGCTGGAGATAAGAGGAGAGAACATTAAGTTCATATGTTAAAATTTTTTATCTTGAAAGGAAAAAGGCCACCTCATAATGTTTTCTGAGTTTGGAGAATAAGAAGAAAGATTTAGATGATATCAAGGAGTTTTGAGATGAAGTGTAGAGAATAATGAACTTGCAAATGCACTTAATTTTCTCAATAAAGTATGAGGTACAGTTCTTAATGAGACTATTGGGATTGGGGGAAGATAGGCTTATAGAGAGAAAAGATTTAGAACAGCTTCAGTGTGGAGGGAAAAAGAGAATCAATTAAGAAAGAATAAAAGAATTGTCTTATTGCAATGGGAGTTCTGAGATTAGATAATGTCTTTATAGAGTATTTATTTAGAATATTTAGAGTATATCCAGTCAACTCAGTTGTGTGACCTCATTACATGGCATAGGAGTAGCAGCATACAAGTAAGATAATAGTAAGGCTTCAGAGTTAATATTCAGCAAAAAATAAATAGCTTTAGTATAAGGAAATTAAAAATTCAAGAGTATAGATTAATATGGAATGGACTTAACTATTTACTGAAAACATACTGAAAGAAGGGAAAAGTAAAGATTGAAGTGAGAGCAAATGTAAAGTTTAAAAGGGATAAGGCATAGAGAAAGAAGGAATGATAGGTTATAGTTATGTAAATGAATGTGGGAAGTTTTTAGACCAAAGAAGTAAGACGTTTATATGTAATGGAAAGACTTTGGATGTGGACATGGAATGGAGGAATAGGCTATGTGATATGAAAAGATTGTAAGATTAGGACATTAGTGAGTACCAGATTACTCATTCTTTGCATATGTAGTTTGCAAGACATCACAAATTTTATACACTTTAATGCTTTGTTAATAATGTCAATAATGATTTAGAACTCTCTCATCAGTTGCTGTCTCACTTAATAGGTCTGTCCTCAAGATAGCTCCAGAGAATTCATTCAATTAGCATGTTAGTCAGTTAAAAATATAAACTATTTTTTATTTTAGGTCAAAATGGGTTGGGCAAACCAGCTTTTAAAAAAAAATCTAAATTTTACTTTCCTTTAGCCTCTTCTGCACTGTAATGTTAACTTCCCATGAAAAGAAATGCATATGTTTATAGGCAAATACTTTCAAGTGTTTCCCAGATATCAAAACTACTAGGGGAAAAGAAAATGATTTTGTCCAGGATCCAGCTCCCTCACTATTATAGAAAAATAATTTAATTCATAGTCACACATCAGGCAAATCTAGAGGTTTGTCTCCAGTCAGCTACCTATATAAGTGATGTATAAGTGATTGTTTTCATCTTCTACATCCCATGTCTAGAGTGCCAAAAAATAGCAAATATCTCAAGAGCAAAAGATGCAAAGTATTGCACTGGTCCTTTGAAAAAGCTTATTATTATTTTACATAATAGCTGGCAAATGTGATTATGTGACCTCTGATAGCCCTAACACTTTTTCATTTGTGTATATTCCATTTTTGTCATTTAAAGGTCCACAAAATTGCAAGGGTATATAAGTACAATGATGAAGATTAAAGTTTCTTTAGTAGGGGGTATTACACTAGTTGAAAATATTATAAATATTTTGAAATATCTTTCTGATTAAAATGACTAGTTGAGTAACCTTTGCCAAGTCAAAGATTTTGGGACTGAGTAACCTCATTAATAAAATTAAAAAGTTGGATTAGAGGCTTCCTTCCTGTATATAAATTGTCTTAATTTGTAACACTCAATAATTGTAGCTTGTATCATTCATTTCCAAAGGGAAAAAATAGCAAGTAATTTAGTACTGTTTAAGATGTCAGAGACATAATACAGTAATATATCTATTGGTGACAAGGATGTGTTCCAATGATACATTTCATTCCAGGAAACTTTATTATTCCCTAATAGAATTAATAGATGAGATATAGAGATGTCATAGAGCTAAAAATCAACTTAGAGATCATCTATCTAATGCCAAATTTTCAATTTACAAATGAGGAAATTAAGGCCAAAAGAGACAAAGTATCATAATGAGAAAGTGTAAGAACCAGAATTTGAACATCATGTCTTTTTCCTATTAGCTAGTATGTAAGATTTTTCATGGCAACATGAAATATCCTAAGGAATTAGAGGGAAAGAGTTCTAGGGTTTTATTTAACTAGCTAAATATAAGCATTAGTTAGAGGCATTAGAGTTGTGCTATTTAATTCCAGAGGGAAAAATTAGGACACTTTATGCATTATTTTGATTTCTTACCTTCCACCATTGCAGAGACACCCAGAAAACCCTTTGAGCCTATGGGAATGCTTTTCACATTTTCACATGTACCTAATGAAGAAGGGAAAGGAATGAAATATGTGCTTCCTTCTCACTGGTGCTCAATCCCAAGTTAGCGATCTCCAAGGCTATAGTGAATAGAGGACAGTGCATAGGCTCCCCAAGTCTAAAGGATAGGTACAGAAATCCAGTCTGAACCTAGTCCTATCTCCTTAAAGAAGGGATGGGTAACCTTTTTCTTCCATGGGCCACTTGGATATTTATAATATAATTTGTGGGCCATCCAAAATTACTTACTTATACAATTCAAACAGTAGCTTTCAAATCACCATCCTCTGCAGCTGCCTCAACAAATGATTTTGTGGACCTTCTATGACCCATGAATGTTCCTCACCCCTACCTTAGAAAGTATTCAGACAAGAACACAGGGTAGTATCTGCCAGGGTAAAAATGCTGAATCAAGTTTGCAACCCAGCCTTAGGGTTATATCTACTTCTTTATTTAGAAGGAAGAATAAGAAAGTGAGTTACAAGATAATTTTAAAACAAACAACAAAAAAGCTGAGACTAAAGATTTCAAAAGGAAAATTCTCAAGAAAAGTCAGATCACAAGTAGAAAAATTAGCAGAGAGGCTCCCTATATAAAAATAATAATTATTATTATTATATTTAAATAGCAGCTTTCAGATTCGTAAATTGATTTGCATATGTTTTGATTTTTTCTTTTAATTTTAGTTTTACAACAATCCTGTGAAGGTTGTGAATGAGGAAAATTACATAGACAAAGTTTAAGTGACTTTTTCAGGATCACACACCTAATAAGCATCTGAGGCAAGCTCAGAATTCAGATCTTCCTGATTCTGTTTCAATGCTTTAATACTATATCATTTATTTGACAAACAACAACAAAAACATCAATAGTAATATCAACAACAATAATAACAAGCATTTATTAAATGTCTACTCTTTGTCAGGCATCATGTAAAGAAGGATGAAAGAAAGTCCTTTTTCTCAAGGAGATCAGAGTTTAATGGGGAAGACAGCATGCAAATAACTCTGTACAAATAAGACATATTTACAAAATGAAATGGAAATAATCCAAAGAGAGAAAACACAAGGGAGGCTGGGAAAAAGTAGAAGATAGGATTTTCATTAAGATTTGAAGAAAGCCAAGGAAACCAGTTTTAGGAAATAAAAAGGATTATTTTCAGGATATTTCAGTGAGAAAAAGGGAAATGGACTAATGTTTAATGTAATCTTGTAGTCGCCAAATAGAGTATGAAAATAGAGTATGTCTCAAGAGAGAAATGAAATACATAAAAGAATAATTCATCATTGAATATGATGACTACAGGACAAAACAGTGCTCTCATTGCAGAAAATAATAATTTAATTACATGGAAGAAAAATTATCCATGATATAAAATGTTTCTAAAGAAATGATAAATAAATGCAAATCACATCAAGAGAAAGAACTATGGAGACTGGATGTGGATTAAAACACAGTATTTTCACCATTTGTGTGTTTGTTTTTTTCTTTCTCAAGTTTTTTTTTTTTTAATCTTTTTTTTTTTCACAACATGACAAATATGGAAATATGTTTAAAAGGATTGAACATATTTAGATCATATCAGATTGCTTGCTATTTTGGGGAGGGGGAAGGTAAAGGAGGGAAGAAGAAAACTTTTGAATACAAAATTTTACAAAAATGTATGTTGAAAACTATCTTTACATGTATTTAAAAAATAAAATACTATAAAAATGAGAAATGAGTTTATGTAAAAGTATTTCTGAGATGGAAGGATGTGGGCAGAATAAAAGTAAAAATCTAAATGTTAAAGGAACATGTGAACTATATACAAGACAAAACAATTGACCTTTTGTAGAAAGGATATGCAAAGGCAACTTAAGAATTAAATCTTTTAGAAGAATGTAATGATTTAATATAACTAAACATCATACTGCAGGGAATAATATAACTGGTTGCAGAGTAATGGTGAATTATAAATTATGGATAAAAAGTAAAAGAATGATGATCAGAGAAGCAGAAAGAAGGGATTCGATTTTAGGCATAGAACATGAAGAAGCTTTTAACCCAGTTAAGGGGAATACCATCAGAACATTCCTGATACTTACAAAAATAGAAAAGTAAATCAATAGAAAAAATTAGACAAGACAGTATTATAGATATTTGAATTTAATAATCTAGTAGAATTGTGGGTTTGCAAAATTGCTTACAATGACATTGGTTATTTGGGCCAAAGTGTATTTTTTTCTCTTTTTTATTTTTTGTTTCAAGTTGTAGCCCTTTTGGAAATTTAAACATGGATGATAAATGAAAGAGAGAGATGGAGAAATAAAGGAGAGAAGAAGAGGGAAGTAGAGAAAAGGAAGAAAACAACTTTATTAAAAACAAAGAGTAGGTGCTCTCGATGCTTCCTCTTACTTTCCCCCAATTAAATTAACAAAAACCTGAACTTGATCTTCACTATCACTGACACCAATTCTTCTCCTAATCAATTGTAAACCTTCAAATAAGAAACAGAGTTAACTATTGACACAAAAAGAGGAGAGAAGGTATAGAGGGCCAGACCTGTGGAGAAGTTTACTTGAAACAAGAATACTTACAATAAAGTGTTAACTCAGTGGAATTGATGAGATGATAGTTCTCTAGTTTACTTATATTTAGTACTTAGTATGGTGATGTAATGGTTCCCTACTGAGTATGCTGTTATGATAATTGTAATAGGGAATTTAAGGGCTGAGAGAACTGGAGACACAGACTGAGTCAGAAGGAATGGACTGTGAAGGAGACAATAAAGACTTTAGACTCTATTCCTGACTATCCTTCTGGAGGAAAGCTAGCCTGGACATTACATTTTGGTGCCCTAAATATAGGGTACTGAAAGAAGCACACTACATTTTGAGGCTTTGGATGTAAGGACCTAAATTGACATGATCATCAATTCAGTGGAGAAGTTCCTGTGAACTGAAAATAGAGTAAGTAAACTAGTCACTTTCATTTTTCAGCTAAAATGAGGCAAATACTAAGAAAAGAGCCTTTCCCACTCCAAGGGAAGTGTGTAGCAAGCATAGTTGGGGTAATAAAGAAGCAAGGTTTGTTGGTAACTTGGGAGCATATCATTGGACTCTTAGAAATATTAGCATGCACGTCTCCTTGGTTCTCTAAGGAAGAAAAATTAGAGCCAGATAAGTGGAAACTACTAGGAGAGCAACTATTTGAATATTACAAAGATAATAGTCCTGATTCAATTCCTAAGGAAACATTCTATATATACAACATAATATAAGTGGCTTTAAAGAATCTCACAAGTTTTAAAATAAGGAAAAAGGAGAAAGAGCAGGAGGGGGATGGTACTGACAAAGCAACTGAAAAGCATGGAGAATTGGATAAGAAAGGAATTAAGTAGAGTTCTGATGAAATTAAGGAGTATGATGCTTCTTAGCAGGAGCTCTTAGGGGATTGTCCATCTCATGACCCTCAATTGAGAATAGAAGCATATCCTGTGATTGAAGAGTTTAATTCTTCAGGTCAATAAAGAAGAAGATGCACTCCTTTTAATTTGGAAATTATCAAAGATCTGAAAAAGGCCTGAACTCTTTATGGATCTACATCGTCTTACATAAGATGGTATTAGAGAATTTAGCTTATGAAGTTTTAACCCCTGGTGATTGGAAATTTATAGCAGACATGTTAGAACATGGATAAAACTTGTTGTGGCTTTCTGATTATAGTGAACTCTATAGAATACAAGCCCAACAAATAGGCAATCTGGAGTTAATATACCAGTCAGCTTTGATCAATTAGCAGGTTTAAGTCCATATGCAGACACTTCAGTGCAGATAAATTACCCTGTAGCAGCATATGAGCAAACTGCTTCTGCTGTTATCCAATCATGGAGCACCTTCCCAGGAAGACAAGATAGAGGGGAAGCCTTCACAAAAATAGCACAAAGTCCAAATGAACCCTTTGCTGACTTTGTGGGACATCTGCAGAAAGCTGTCATACAAACTATTGGTGAAAATGCAACAACAGAAATTATGATAAGTCAACTTGCTAGAGCCAATGCTAATGAGGCTTGTAGAAGAATTATATTAGGACTATACAAGGATGCTCCTTTAGAGGAGATCATAAGATGCTGTGCCACAGTGGGCACAAATACCTTTTATACCCAGATTATGATGAATATGGGAAGACAGGGTCCCTTTTGTCAAGGGACTTCCAGAGAGACTCATCAATGCTTTCAATGTGATAAAATAGGGCATCTGAAAGCTCAGGTCGGCATAGAAGATAGAGTGAGAGAACAAGACCCAAAACCCTATGTTCAAAATGCAACAGAGACTTCTATTGGGCATCAGTATGTAGGTTGACTCAGAGAAATGGGAAGCAGGACTTGGCTGCAGGGCCCCAGGCAAAAAAAAACACTTAGGGCATGATGGCAGGTGATGTCATACCCAGAAAGTCTTTAAAAGTTCAGTATTCCAACATGATCAATAGACTGAGATCAATAGAACCTTATGGGAAAAAGGGATTATTGGGGAGAATAGAGTTGTATGCAGTTGGGACTACTGAGATATCCCCTGGAGCGGTGAAATCTGGTCCTGTCCTGTCCTGTCCTTTGCCTCCAAGCACAATAGGCTTGATCATTTCACCTCCTGACAGTGCTTACAAAAACAGTGTCCATCCATACAAGAATTTGGAAAACTGGGAAATGTGTAGCTAATATCCCAGTCACTAATACATGTAGACAATGTGTGACATCACTCAGGAGAAATAGTAGCATCAGGTTTACTGATACAGACTCTTAATAAACAATTTGGTGATAATTGCCCAGATTTTGACTCCCAACAACAGAATCCAGCAATATTCTGCACTGCAGCTGTTACAGCTAACCAACCTATGCTCACTAACTATTTAAATGGCATACAATTGAAAAGGTTGATAAATATGGCTGCAGAGTGTATAGTCATTAGACTGCAAATTGGCCCAGTCATTGGCAAAAATTAAGGCAGACACCTACATGTCTGAAATAAGAGGACCAATACCAGATGAAATTAGTGCTATCCCTTTCAGATGGATATTTGAAGGTGAAACAGGAGTTTTTACTCATTTTATAGTAAAAAAAAAAATCCCCATCCATCTATGGGAAAGAGACATCTTACAAATTTAGGATTACAAATGAGTACTTTAGCTTTTTAAGTAGGGCTGCTGTTGAAATCCTGCCTGCACTCTCACCTGTTCCCATTCAATGGAAAACTGATACAGCAGTGTGGGATAGAAGAGTGGCCCTTAACAAGTAAAAAAATTCAGGCCTTATTACAGCAACATGACCAAGGACATTTACAACCTTCTTTAAGTCCTTGGAATGCCCCTGTATTTATTGTAAAAAAAGAAAAAAGAAAAAAAAAAAAGAAGAAATCTGAAAAAGGAGACTGTTGACTGATGGAAATTATGGGAACTCTTCAACCTGGACTTCCATCTCCTATTCAGTTGCCTACAGAATGGGCTTTTTGGGTTATAAACATTAAGGTTTATTTCTATTCTATCTAGAAAAAGAATAGATTTGTTTTTTTCAGTATCCAGTGCTAAGCCTTATAAAAAATATGAATGGGCAGTTTTATCACAGAGAGTGAAAAATAGCCCTACTATGTGTCAAATGTGTAATGTTCTTCTCTAAATTATAATGTTCTCTGGGAGCAAGTTTCTTGCGGGTGCTTTTGGAGGCAGTCTTCATTTCAGTTCAGAGGAATAATCATCTCAAATGCAGCCAGGGATTAAAGTCCAAATCCTTTATTGTTTTCTTTTAAGTCTTGTCCCCTTCCTTGGGCCCAGTTAGCTTTCTTAGAGGCCTATCTCTCTACATGGTTCCTGCTGCTAGTCCTTTGCCTCTGCCAGCTTCAGCCTCTAGCTCCCTCCAAATTTCCACCCACACAAAAGTGGAAGTTGGAATGAATCTGACTTTGCCTCAGAGAATGGGCATGTGGGCTTCTCGAAGTCAATCCTGGTTGAGGCTCCTAGCTTATATATGCTCTCTTAAAGGTGTGAATCTTGTGGGACTGTGGTAAGTACTAAGTACATCTAGAGAACTGTTAAGCACCCTGCTAAACAACCATTGTCTCTATCAATTCCACTGACTTAGTACCTTGTAAGAATTCTAACATAATGTATGTTGCTGCTCCTCTTATCCCAGTAAGAAAAGCATTTCCAAAATGGACGATATCTTGATGTGGGCACCTGAGGAGCAAATGTTAGAAGCATGTCTATGAAAGACCATAGAAACACTAAAGAACTATAAATTGCATATAGCTCCAGAAAAAATTCAAAGACATGCTCCTTTTCAATATTTAGGATATGAACTATATCCTAAGATGCTTACAGTACAAAAGCTTTCTTTAAGAACAGAGAAGCTGAACACCTTAAGTGACTTTCAGAAATTGATAGGAACTATCCAATGGATGTGTCCAGTGTTAGGTTTAACTACCTATCAATTATAATGATTAAATGACATTTTAAGGGGAGACACTGCCTTAAAATTACCCCACCAGCTTACAAAAGAAGCTCAAGAGGCTTTGAGAGAAATTGAACTGACTTTATCCAATGTGGTTGAAATAATTACTTAAAAACCCTTGGAAATATCAGTTTTTGCTACAAAAAAGACACCCATAGCAGTCCTTTATTGAGGACACACTATGATAGAATGCATGAATCTCTCAGCACAACTAGAACAAAGCCTTACTCCTTCCCAGTGATTGTGGCTAGAATTTTATTAAAGGCCATTAAGCAAGCAGTACAATTATCTAGGATAAGATCTGACAAGATATACACCTTTTATACCAATGCACAAATTAATATATGCTGTGAAAACATCCCAGAGTGGCAAATTTTATTGGCCACAGCTCCAAATTTTACACACAGTTCTCCATTAAAGATAACCCGGCTATTATGTAAATGGCAATGGATTTTTGAAGAAAAGGTTTCTAAGGTTCCTCTTAAGGGACCAACTATCTTTACAAATGCATCCAAACATAACAGTTGTGCTATATATTCACATGACTTACCTATAAAGAGAGTAGTCAGAACTCCTTTTCAGTCCACTCAGCAGAATGAATTATATGCAATTATTCTAGCTCTTACTTATCCAGGAGATGTAAATATAATATTTGATTCATCTTATTCAGTAGGTGTGGTACAAAGAATTGCCACAGTCCAAATAAAATTGGTAACTTCTAATATATATCAGTTCTTTCAGGAACTTCAAGAGCAAGTGAAAAAACATCCAGGTAAGATTTATATCTTGCACATCCATTCTCATAGTGGACTTCCAGGTCCTATTTTTTATGGAAATTCAAAGGCAGATTGCCTTCTAACCATGTTAGCCAATATTCCTTTATTTCAGGCAGCCCAAGAATCTCATTCTAAATATTATCAGGTTGCTTGAGCTTTGCCTTTTCAATTTGGAATTAACAAAACAGGAAGCTAGGAGCATAGTAAATGCCTGTATAGTTTACCTTCTTGTCCATGTTCCTATGCTCTCTCCAGGGAAAAACCTTCATGGTTTGAGACCCAATGAAATTTGGCTAATGGATGTAACCCATTATAAATCTTTCAGTCATCTGCTTTTTATCCATGTTGTAATAGACACCTTTTCAGGATTTACTTTTGCAATACCAGCAGCAAAAGAGACTGCCTGAGTAGTCACTGAATTCCTTATACAAGCTTTTACTTGTATAGTATACAAGTGTGTCACAAGCAATAAAAACAGATAATGGATCTGCATATACATTTTGCACACTTTTGTACACAGTATCAGATTTTACACACCACTGGCATACCTTTTAATCCTCAAGGACAGGCAACAGTAGAGAGGAGAAACAGAGACATTAAGATACTTCTCCAAAAACAAAAGAAAGGGGAGCCACAGACAGCCCTAGAGAACTTTTAAATTTAGCTCTTTACAGTATTAATTTTTTTGATTTTTAATAAAGATACACTGGCTCCAGCAGACAGATTTTACAACCCATCAGAAGGGCATTGCCAAGTTCAGGCAGCTCCACTATCTTTAGATAATTGCCAGGTGATGTGGAGACATCCAGGAAGTGGTGAATGGAAAGGACCAGATAGGTTAATTGCTTGGGGGAGAGGGTTTGTTTGTATCTTTACATATGGAGAAGGAATCAGATGGGTACCAACAAGTTGTATTCACCTTGTCCATTAGAGAGAAACAGAAAAGGAGAAGATCCTTGAAACCAAGGAAAAGACCCAAGAAATATCAGATGGTTCCATTTCTGACTACATGTGCCAATGTACAATAAAAAAATTTAATGAGACTACTACAGGACTTCAAATCTGCAGGAATTATTGGATTCCCTGACACATGATAAGACTGTTGCAGGATTTCAAAACTTGAAATTGTTGGATTCCCTGATACATGAAGTAATGGACAATAGATTGGTTTTGGATCATCTCTTGGTTTCTGAAGGAGGTGTATGTGTGAAAGTTATTTATCTAACTTCTTCTAGCACTTATGGATATGTATAATTCCTCATGTTGATTCATATTGTTTGTTACATCATTACTAGTCTGTATTATATTACTATGTGCTTGTATAGTACCTCCCATGTGATGGATTTATCTATACCTCTTTCAAGTGAGACTCTTCAGCCCAGAGGAAAACTGCTACCAATATCTGTTTTGACTCCTCTTTTCACTTTGGTGTTTCACCTCTTTTCCTGAGAAGTCAGGGAACTTGTGTTCTAAAAGAAAAGAGAAGGAGAGATGTAGAAGGCTGGAACTCTGGAGAAGTATACTTGAAACAAGAATACTAACAATACAATGTTAACTCAGTGGAATTGATGAGATGATGGTTCTCTAGTTTACATATACTTAGTATTTAGTATTAAGAGTATTTAGTATACTAGAGCTACTTAATAAGAGTACTTAGTAAGTAACTAGAGTACTAAGTACTCTAGTTCACACATACTCGGTATGCTGTAATGATGTAATTGTAATAGGGTATTTTTAAGGGCTGAGAGTACTAGGGACATAGAATGAGTCAGAATGAATAAACTGTGAAGGAGACAGACGAAGGAGACAATAAAGACTTTAGACTCTATTCTTGACTATTCTTATGATGACTATTATTCTGAGACTAAAGGCCCATCAGGGCTCATCAGCCCGGACATTACAGGAAGGAACCCCAAAATCATTTGACAGATAGGGAAAAAGACTCTTCTTCAGTGATTAGTCACTAAACTATAGAAGAAATCAGAGTCTTATTTCTCAATATTCTTATAAAATGTTCATAACCTCCTCTGTAGCCAAGATATTAAATCTCTACTAGATAAGCTATGTATTTAGATTTATCTAAAAGTATTGTTTTAAATACAATGATTTAATTAAGATGAGTAATCAAGAATTTAATTACTCAATTAGGATATATATATAATCTATTGATAGGAAAAGTAATTTTCCTGAGTTCAAATGTAGCCTCATCTAATAGCTATGTACTCCTGGGCAAGTCACTTAACCCTATTTACCTGTTTCCTCGTCTATGAAATGAGCTGGAAAAGGAAATGGCAAATCATACCACTAACTTTGCCAAGAAAACCGTGAATGTGGTCAAAAAGAAATGGATGGAAGTGAAAAACATGTCTGAACAACCATAATAATTAAACTGGGATGGAGGTATGTGTGGAAGTGAGTCTTAGAATTACTTGAAAGAAAAATATAACATAACTACAAATCAAATACCTTCATATTTAACAATAATAAAAATGAATAAATTAATAAATAATGGTTCTATTTCTATCATCATTTTGAGCAAAAACTTTGTCTTTAGTTATCGCAAGGAAATAAAAGAAAATTTGAATTTTTACCAGTCTTAGATTTTCCTCCAGTGTCAAGTTCAAATCACACTTTAATGCATGAAAACTGAACTTAAGGGAATTGTTATTTAGGCTAACAAGTGGCCAAATTTGATAAAATGAATCATAATTAATTAACTTATAGAATGTTTTTCACAACTGTAGATATTAGTTCATGTTAACCTTAAGAAAATAAATTTAAAAGTCACTCAGATTTTACAGGGAGACCTTTAATTCACTATATTGTTTCCACCTTAGAAAGAGTGTCTTCTGAGGTGATACTTAGGAGCATGATTTACCATGTCCCTCTAGTACAAAACAGTGTGTCTTTTTTTTCTTCTTTTGTATTTTATTTTCTCCCAATTACTTGTAAAAATAACTTTTAACATTTGATTTTAAAAATTTGACTGCCAAATTATGTCCTTTTCTCCCTCCCCAACTCCCTCAACTTCAATATGTATTCAGACACCATAAGTTCTTTCTCTGAGGATGGATAACTTCTTTTGTCATAAGAGCTGCTTTGAATCATTATATAGCTGAGAATAGCCAAGTCATTTTGCTACTTTATACATAGTACATTTCACATTGCATCAACTCATGAAAATCTCTCCAGGTTTTTAGGATAACATTCTGCTCATCATTTTTTATGACTCAATAATATTACATTATAACCATATACCACAATTTGGTCAGCTATTCCTTAAGTAATGGACATTCCCTCAACTTCAATTTTTTTTTTTTTTTTTGTCATCAAAATATTTTTAACATATAAGTTCTTTTCTTTTTTTTTTGCTTTTTAATTTCTTTTTGGATATGGACCTAGAAGTTGTAATGTTCCAGGCTAGCTCCCTGGAGACCTCAGCTGGAGTCAGGATAAACAAAAATCTTTAGGGGGGGAAGTGAAGGGGATGAACAGAACTTCCACAAGCTCTTCCTCAACCTCCCTTCTCCTTGTCCTCCTCCAAAGTGAGTCTGGCTCATCTCACTCCACCCTCTAATCCCCGCTATGATTATCTGTATACACCAAAAGATCAAGCCAGCACAGAATAGTGAGAAGGGCCATTTTTCCAAGCATATGCTAATAGAGTTATTGTCCAATAGGTAATTAGTCTTAAGTCCTTGGTTGTCTGATTCAAGCACACCTTTTAACAGTTTCAGCCCTTTACAAGAAGTGATATTGGTAGTTCAAAGGATTTGTATGCTTTTTAGCCCTTTGGGTATAGTTCTAAATTGCTCTATAGAATGACTGAACCAGATCACACAATTCCTCCAATAGTGCATTAATGTCTCATTTTCCTCACATCTCCTCCAACATATGTCATTTTCATTTTCTGTTGTTAAGCAATCTGATAGGTATTACATAATACCCCCAAATAGTTTTCATTTGTATTTCTCCAAATAATAATGATTTAGAGCATTTTTTTTTCATATGGCTATAGCTTTGATTATTTCACCTGAAAAATTCATAGTTTTTATCAATTGAGGAATGGCTTTATTTTTATATATTTAACTTAGTTTGAGTCAATAGGTTTGAAAAATGAGACTTTTATCAGAAAAACTTACTTCAATTTTTTTTCACAATTACTATTACTAACTGTATTTTTCCTTCTGTTTATTCTATTCTCTCTATTGTTTTACCCTGTCCCTCCTCAAAAATGTTTTGCTTCTGACTACCTCCACCCACAATATATCCTCCCTTCTATCACCCCCTTTCATATTTTCCTGTAGGGTAAGATAGGTTTCTATATCCAATTGAATGTGTATGTTATTTCCTCATCATATTCATTCTGTTTCCAGCATATATGTTTTTGACACTGATTAAAGAGAAAAGGAAAAAAAAATCTATGTACTGGATTATTTTATAAATCTAAAACAGTTTTCCTCTTCTCTAGACTGCTATGCCTTTATTTTAGATTCTCAATCAGTTAATTGTAATTAATATATTTCTGTTCCGAACATTTGAAGAGAGTGACAAAATGTACTGTAAGTAGACGGTCTATAAATCAATGGAATTCACTTTTATAATTTTTCCTCAATGGTGAGCTGCCTATTAAAATATATTATTCATGTAATAATATTCACAATGATTAACTTTTATCAAGGCAGAAAGAAGATTTTAGCTATTTATAAAGAGGTAAATTTTTTATAAAAATATATTGTCCTACTTTTATTCTCAGTCCAAGTTTTTTCAGAGAGCAGCTATTATGGGATACTCTATAGATATATAATTCTAGAAACCTTATTGCTGAACATCACTTTAACAATCAATTAACAAACAAACAACAACAATCAATCTGACTCAAAACAATGACATTTATTAAATTGGTTTAATAAAAATAGTAGCTATAGTCAATGCAAGTCAAGTCATTAAACATTTTTAAATACCTATCATGTGCCAGGCCCTATGCTAAATTCTTGGGACAGAAAGATAGGGGGAAAGAATTCTATTCCTTCTTTCAAGTAACACACCTAATGGAAGAAACAAAATTAGGCTGTCCTCCAATAAATGTGGTGAGCATGCCATCATAAAAGCAAACAGCTAAGGACAAACAATAGTGGAAAGGAGAAACAAATGGAGGCCCCACTGGTGTCCAAGACCATTTATCTCTGAACTACAGGGTTTCAATGTCAACTTTCTTCCTTCTATCATCTTCATGTTATGTGACACATCATTTTTATTAGCAAAGATTCTCTACTGGGCTCCTAGAGTCTGTTCTTCAATGTACTTCAGCTCTCACCTGCCAAAGTTACTTCTCCCTTGAATCCATTCATTTCTCTCTTCTTCAATTCTTCCATTTCTTGAGGCTTCTTTCTCTCTTATGTCTCTTTTGCTCTGTTTCATTCAACTGATTCAGAGCTTTGTGAGTTCAGAATTTATGGGCTATCAGGGATACTTTTATAAGTCTCTAACTCCAACAAAATAACTTTAATACTTTTTGAAGGGATAATAAGGTGTCAAGATATCTGTGCTCTTTGTTAACATTAGCCATGCCTCATTATGTGTTATCTATACATACATCAACTATGAAGAGAGGAACAAATTTCCCTTCCTCCAATTTGAAGAAAAAAGAGCAGAAGCAGGGACAGAGATAAAGGTAGAGGCAGAGAGTGAATATCATGTTTTTATGAGTTACGGTATGAAAGCAAAACCTGGATAAAAAATTTCTCCAAGAAATAATGCCCTTCATTGGATTAAGTATAAATTTTCTAATGAAAATGTTAACAATATTTTCTTGTTATTGTCTTTCTATAATTTAAGACTACTTAGAAAAATATTTTCCTATAAAAAGGAACAGTTTCATGAATGTTCTTAGGTGATCACTACTTAACAGTAGTGACTTAATCCTTTCCTTCAGGCTACTTCTTTGATTTCAGGTTATCCATTCTTTGCTCCAGGCAGGACTGAAACTAAACCAAGACAGATGGATTTTGTACTCTCTCATTGAATTCCAGGAAAGGGTTTTCCACAGCCTCTTAGCATTAAAAAAAAAAAAAAAAAAAAAAAAAAAAAAAAAAAAAAAAAATCATGGAACTTAAAAGAGTATATTTAAAGCAACCAAAGTGACCAAAATTCTTGCTAAGTTTTAGTCTAATAACAAAATGAAAGAAAGTTTTTTTTTTCTTGTTCTTTGCATCTCAATTATGGAAATATGCATCTCCATTAAATTTCTTCTATATGTTCAACTATTATGTAATAATTTTTTCCACTCATGTCTGACTCTTTGTGACTACATTTGGGGTTTTTTTGACACAAATACTGAAATGTCTTGCCATCTTTTATACAGTTCACTGAAGTAGGCAGGATTAAGTGACTTGCCCAGGGTCACATAGCTAGTAAATGTCAAAGGTCAGATTTGAATTAAAAAATTGAATCTTCATTTTTTAAGAGTCCCACTTCTTAAGGAAAAAAGAAAACTGCTTAAAGTTATTTTATTTCTTTTGGTTTTTTGATGATTATCATTTATGAAAAAAATATTTTTGCTAGCAGAAACAATCATAGGAAATATTTTTTAATATTTTAATTTTTCCAGTTAAGTGCAAATTTAAAAAGTTGAGTTTCAAATTCTCTCCCTCCTTGAGATCTCTCCTCATTGAGAAAAAAAGCAAGTTGTTATAGGTTATATATATAGTCACACAAAATAAATTTCCACAAAAAAAAATTGAGAAAAACAAAAGTTTTTTTTTTTTCAATGTAATCTTTGATTTGAATTCAGATACCATCTGTGTTTTATTTTGGAAGTGGATAGCATTTTGAATCATAAATCCTTCAAAATTGTCTAAGATTATTGCATTGCTGAGAATGAGTAATATATAATATTGCTGATACTGTGTACAATATTATCATGGTTCTGCTCACTTCACTTTGTATCTGTTCATATGAGTCTTTCCAGGTTTTTCTGAAAGCATCCTGCTTGTCATTTCTTAAAATAGGATATCATTCGATCACAATTATATAACACAATTTGTTCACCCATTCCCTAATTGTTGGGTACTCCTTCAAATTCTAATTCTTTGTCACCACAAAAAGAGCTGCTACTTTTTTTATATGTACATAGATCCTTTTCTTTTTCTTTATTGTTTTTTTAAATCTCTTTGATACATAGATCTAATGGTAGTATTACTAAATCAAAGGACATGCGCAATTCTATAGCACTTTGAGCTTAGTTCCAAATTGTTCTTCAGAATGGTTGGATTAGTTCACAACTCCACCAATAGCGCATTAGTATTCTAGTTTTCCTACATTCACTCCAATAGTTGTCATTTTCCTTTTCAGTCATATTAGCCAATCTGAGAGATGTGTGATGGCAAATCAGAGTTATTTTAATTTGCCTTTCTCCAATCAATTTATTTAGAGCAATTTTACATTATTCAAGATAAACTTTGATTCCTTTCTCAAAAATTGCCTGTTTATATCTTTTGGTCATTTATCAATTGGGGAATGAGCTACATATACAAATTTAACTCAGTTCTTTATATATTTGAGAAATGAGGTCTTTGTAAGGAAAACTTGGTGTGCTCTCAGTTTTCTAATTTCCTTCTAATCTTGGCTTGATTGGCTGTGTTTGTATAATAATAAAAAAAAAATTAATGTGATCAAAATTATCCATTTTAAAATTCTATAGTGCCCTTTATTTCTTGTTTGGTCATAAATTCTTGCTGTATCCATAGGTCTGAAAGGTAATTTATTCCATGGCTTCCAATGTTACTTTCTATCTAAGTTGGGTTATCTATCTTGACTTTATTTTGTGGGTAGGTGTTTGTGTGTTTGTGTGTGTGTGTGTGTGTGTGTGTGTGTTTGTGTGTTGCATATCCTTCTCTCCCTCTCCTTTCACTCTGTCCCGCCTTAAAAATATTTGTTTCTGATCAGTTTCTTACCATCTACCCTCAATTCTACCAATTCCCCTTTTCTTAACATCTCCACCTCTTTTGTCCTTCCTTGTAACATAAAATCATGTTACAAATGATAGCATATGTTATTCCCTTTTTGAGCCAATTCAGAAAAGAGAAAGGTTCACATTTTGCCTATTATCTTTTCTGTGAGACTATCTGTCCCATTCTGCCTCTCCATCCTTTTCCTAGTGTATCCCTCTTTTTTCATATGTAGTATCCACCTTCTAACCTTAATAATGGTAAAGTTTTTGAACATAAAAGAATTGCTCTCCCATAATGGATTGTAAACAATTTAACCTCATTGAAATTTTTATAATTTCACTTTACTATTAATCTTTTTTGCTTCTTTTCAGTCATATATTTGAAAGCTGGATTTTCTATTAAGCTCTGATCTTTTCTTTAGGAATGCTTGAAGGGCTTCTCTGTATAAAGTATCCATTTTTTTCCTCTGAAGGATTACATTTGGATTTGCTGAGTAGGTGATTCTTGATTATGATCCTAGCTCCTTTGCATTATGGAATATCATATTCCAAGCCATCTTAATATGAAAGTTGTCCAAATCTTGTGAAATCCTGACTGTGACTGCTTGTGATATTATTTCCTTGATCTGAAAGTTCTGGATATAATATTCCTGGAAGTTATCAATTGAAGAGATCAATTCAAGAATCAATGGAGTCTTTCAATATCCTTTTTTTCTAGAATATCCAGATAGTTTTCCTTGATAATTTCTTGAAAGATGATGTTTGAGTATACTCTTTTTATCACAAATTTAATTTAGTTATTCTTTTTTTTTCCCCCCTGAGGTAATTGGGGTTAAGTGACTTGCCCAGAGTCACACAGCTAGGAAGTGTCTGATACCAGATTTAAACTCAAGTCCTCCTGATCTCAGGGCTGCACCACCTAGCCATCCCTAGTTAAAAATTCTTAAGTTATTTCTCCTCCATCTATTTTCCAGATCAATTGTTTTTCCTAAGTGATATTTGACATTTTCTTCTATTTTTTTTCCTTTTTTTGCTTTGTTTTATTATTTCTTCCTATTTTATTTTCATTAATTTCTATTTATCCAAATTTAATTATTAAGGAATGCTTTTTTTCACTGAGTTTTGGTACCTCATTTTACATTTGGCCAATTCTCCTTTTTTACTGAGTTATTTTTAGTAGATTTTTGTTGCCTCTGTTACCATTTGAACTTTCCAGTTTTTTAAGGTGTTATTTTTTGCAGCATTTTTTGTGTCTTTTCCAAGATGTGGATTCATTTTTCATGATTTGATTGAATCAGTCTTGTTTCTTTTCCTAATTTTTCTTTTAACTTTTATTTGATTTCCAGGAAATCTCTTGTGGCCTGAGACTGATTGATATTTCTTTGGGGCTTGGCATATAGCTGTTTTAACACTGATGTGTCCTTCTGAGTTTGTGTTTTAATCTTTACTATCCCATAATAAATGTTCATGTTGTTGTTGTTGTAATTTTTTGTTCATTTTCCAACTTATTTCTTGAGCCTATATTGAAGTTAGCCTTTGCTTCCAAGATGTAGAAGGCACTGTCTCAACTTCATCCTTTTTGTGCTGCTATTTTCAAAACTAGTTCTAAGGATCTGTAAGTTTTGAATATATATGACATAATATGATCTAAGGAGAGGAATGATCACTACTCTCCTGACTTGTTCTCTTCTCTGAGTGATCATAATCACTCTATTTTATCCTGGAAAGGCATTCAGGATTCCTACTTGTGCAGATGCCTCTAATAACATAAGACTACACACAGGCAACTCATTAGCATTCTTCTCACAGAGCCAACAAATGGTCCCTGTAATCTCCTGAAAAATTGTCTAATTCCCTTATCATCTATACCCTGAGAGCTCCAAAATCTGCCTTGATTTTGGACATCTAAAGATCAGGACTTTAGTGAAGAATTGTATGAGTTCAGTTTCTACTTCTACAAATACTAATTGTGTGACAATGGAAAAGTCATTTAAATTCTCAGTGCTCTTGTATTTACCACCTTTGCTAAGGGTTTAAAACTATACTATAATAAAATCACTATATTATAAACAAATTAGAACATAGGATAGTTTACCTCTCAGAAATACCTTTCTTTTAAAAAGGAAGGAATTCATGACCAAAGAAAAACTGGAACTTATTATTGAACACCAAATAGATAATTTTGATTATATCAAGTTAAAAAGTTTTTGTACAAACAAAACTAATGCAGACAAGATTAGAAGGGAAGCAATAAATTGGGAAAACATTATTACATTTAAGGGTTCTGATAAAGGGCTCATTTTTAAAATATTTAAAGATTTGACTCAAATTTATAAGAACTCAAGCCATTCTCCAATTGATAAATGGTCAAAGAATATGAACAGACAACTTTCAGATGAAGAAATCAAAACCTTTTCTGGTCATATGAAAAGGTGCTCTAAATTACTATTAATCAGAGAAATGTAAATTAAGATAACTTTGAGATACCACTACATACTTCTCAGATTGGCTAAGATGACAGGAAAAGATACTGATGAATGTTGAAAGGGATGTGGGTAAGCTGGGACACTAATACATTATTGGTGGAATTGTGAATGGATCCGACCATTCTGGACAGCAATATGGAACTATGCTCAGAATGTTATCAAACCGCGCATACCTTTTGACCCGCAGTGTTTCTATTGGGCTTATATATCCAAGACATTTTAAAGGAGGGAAAGGGACACACGTGTGCAAAAATGTTTGTGGCAGCCTTTTTAGTAGTGGCAAAAAACTGGAAACTGAGTGGATGCCTATCAGATGGAGAATGACTGAATAATTTATGGTATATGAATGTTACGGAATATTATTGTTCTATAAGAAACAATCAGCAGAATGATTTTAGAGAGGCCTGGAGAGACTTACATGAAATGATACTAAGTGAAATGCGCAGAACCAGGAGACCATTATACATGGTAATAGCAAGATTATATGATGATCAATTCTGATGGACATGGCACTTCACAACAGTGGATTCAGACCAATCCCAATGATCTTGTAATGAAGAAAGTCATCTAAACCCAGAGAGAGCACTATGTTTCACAACATTTTTACTCTTTTTGTTGTTTGCTTGCACTTTATTTTCTTTCTCATTTTTTTCTTGTTTGGTTTGATTTTTCTTGTTCATCAAGATAATTGTATAAATCTGTATGCATAGGTTGGATTTAATATATATTTCTACCATGTTTAACATATATTGGATTATTTGCCATCTAGGGGAGGGTGTGGGAGAAAGGGAGGGAAAATTGGAACACAAGGTTTTGCAAGGGTTAATGTTGAAATTATCCATGAATATGTTTTGAAAATAAAAATAAAAAGCTTTAATAAAATATGAAGAAAGAAAAAAAAAAAGAGAAAATCACTAATTGTCTTTTTCCATTGGTAGGAAAAATTTCCATGTGGGAAATGCCCTACATCCAATGAAATTGTTGTTTAAACAAAAATGAATAAAACATATTGCTATCAAAGGTTAAAAGTCAAATAACACTTTAATATTTCCAAAGTGTGCTTCTATATATTTGTAAGGGATATTGATCAAAGAAAAATCCTACATATGGAAATTTTGTGTGCTTCTCCATGTTATTCCTCTATTACTCCAGCTGCTGCCATCTGTTATTCTAAAAAAAAAAAGTCTGCTTTCAAATCTGTGGTGTTTAACTTGGGTCCAGAAAAGGAAAAAAGAAAAGCAATAACCAGGCAGCAATTCATCTCTTAGCATCTGGGTACATGCATGAAGTTCTCATGTGGTTCTGTCCCAAGAGAGAGGCTGATGAATAGGAATACTAGTAGAAGGATTATGAATTATTGAACACTTATAATCTCTCCAAATGATTGTTGGAAGATAAAAGGAATACATAAAAAGATAGTCCATTGCCTACACTTTGAGCCAAGGAGTTCATGAAATTATAAAAATATGTATTTTGATTTGGCAAGAATCTCAGAGGCTATCTTGTCCAACCCTCTCTTATGACATATAAGGAATGGAGGTCCAGTGAGCCTGGATGACTCATTCAATGTTACATGGGTAAGGACAGGCCCAGGTACAGAAAGTCAATTAAAAATTGTTTTTTGTCTCCTTTATTAGTCATCATTCCAAACTCTTTGTGGGGAGTAGTATAAATAATAAAAAGTTCCAAACAAAGTAAGTTCTTCTAACAAATCAAGGAACTCTTTCACTCAGTATCCCCTTATATGTTACCATAACTCTTGATTTCATAACACTCTAAGGTAAGTACTATGCATAGTTATCCCCATATTAAGGAAAGGAAAATTAGTCTGAGAAAGGTTAATGTGAAAGGGAAATGTAAAACAAAAAAGCAATATATAGATACTGTATTCACACCAATACTTATATGATATGAATAAGCAATTTTTGCTTTATAATTAAAGTTATTGTTAAGATTTTTTCAATAAAATGGAGAAAGATTGTGACAGAAAGACAGAAATAAAGAGAAAGAATGACTTTGAAGGCATGATCTGTTATGGGCCAGAACTTTGAACTGAAACAAGGATTCTTACAAGGTGCTAACTAAGTGAAATTAATAATCCAATGGTTATCTAGTATAGCATGGTGATTAATAGTTCTCTAGTTCAGTATATGTACTTAGTACTTAATATAGGTCCACAAGACTCACACCTATGATAAGGTAATTATAACAGAGTATATAACAGCAGCAGGGACTGAGAGACAGATTCATTCCATTGTCCACTTTTGTGGTGGCTGGAGGGTGAAGCACAAGCCCTCAGACTCAGAGTCAGATTCATTCACTTCATCTCACACCACCATGGTAGTTGGCCTCTTGCAGTTCCCCAACTGAGATTAAAGCCGATCTGAAAGGCTCTCCAGAAAGCTGCCCAGCCCCAGACAGTTAACCTATCTAGTCCCTTCCATTCACCACTTTCTGGATCTCTCCACATCACCTGGAGATTATATTGAAGCTGCTTGTACTGGACACTGCCCTTCTGTCAGGTTGAAAAGCCTGTATTCTCCCCAATTGTAATCCCTTTCTCCCATCTGATTGCTTTTCTGTTAATTGATCTTGTAATCCCTTCTTCCATATGATTGCTTTTCAACTGATTGATCATATCAGAGTCCTGAAGTTCTAAAGACTCTCTGGGTGTAACCTCGGCTGCTATCATGCTCCACCTGTTTTTTGTTTGAGGTCTTGAAGCTGTGCCCCGCCTCTTATTTCCCTGGGTCAATTGACATTCTGAAGCCCAGTGGAAGCTCTTGTTGCATTTTGGACATGGGGTTTTGGGTCTTGTTCTCTCACCCTGTCTTCTCACTCTATCTCTTTACCTACATTGAGCTTTTAGATGGCCTACTTTATCACATTGAAAATATTGATGAGTCACTCTGGAAGTCCCTTGCCAAGAGGGACTCCATCTTGCCATGTTCTGCATCATAGTCTAGGTATAAAAAGCATTTGTGCCCACTGTTGCACAGCATCTTATGATCTCCTCTAAAGGAGCATCTTTGTGTAGTCCCAGAATGATTCTTCTACAAACCTCATTAGCATTTTCCTTAGCCTTATCATAATTCCTGTAGCTGCATTTTCACCAATAGTTCACATGACAGCTATTTGCAGATGTCCCACAAAATCAGCAAAGGGTTCATTTGGCCTTTTTAAATAGGGGGCCAGTCCACTGTCCCTCAGATTGTTGGAGGGCCAGACTATAGTGAAAACAAAAACTTTGTTTTGTGGGCCTTTAAATAAAGAAACTTCATAGCCCTGGGTGAGGGGGATAAACATCCTCAGCTGTTGCATCTGGCCCGTGGGCCGTAGTTTGAGGACCCCTGATTAAGAATTTGCTCTATTTTCATGAAGGTTTCCCCTCTATCTTTTCCCGGGAGAAAGACCCCATGCTTTTTTTTTTTTAATTTTTTAATAGCTTTTTTATTTACAAGTTATATGTATGGGTAATTTTACAGCATTGACAGTTGCCAAACCTTTTGTTCCAATTTTTCTCCTTCTTCCCCCCACCCCCTCCCCTAGATGGCTGGATGATCAGTAGATGTTAAATATATTAAAGTATAAATTAGATACACAATAATTATACATGACCAAACCGTTATTTTACTGTACAAAAAGAAATGGACTCTGAAATATTGTACAATTAGCCTGTGAAGGAAATCCAAAATGCAGGCAGGCAAAAATATAGGGATTGGGAATTCAATGTAATAGTTCTTAGTCATCTCCCAGAGTTCTTTTGCTGGGCATAGCTGGTTCAGTTCATTATTGCCCATTGGAACTGATTTGGTTCATCTCATTGCTGAAAATGGCCAGGTTCATCAGAATTGATCATCATATAGTATTGTTGTTGAAGTATATAAAGATCTCCTGGCTTTGCTCATTTCACTCAGCATCAGTTCGTGCCTTTCTGAATCATCCTGTTGGTCATTTCTTACCGAACAATAATATTTCATAATATTCATATATCACAATTTATTCAGCAATTCTCCAATTGATGAGCATCTACTCAGTTTCCAGCTTCTGGCCACTACAAAGAAGGTTGCCACAAACATTCGTGCACATACAGATACCTTTCCCTTCTTTATGATCTCTTTGGGATATAAGCCCAGTAATAATACTGCTGGATCAAAGGGTATGCACAGTTTGATAACTTTTTGAGCATAGTTCCAAATTGCTCTCCAGAATGGTTGGATGTATTCACAATTCCACCAACAATGTCCCTGTTTTCCCACATCCCTTCCAACATTCTGCATTCTAGCCAGTCTGACAGGTGTGTACTGGTATCTCAGAGTTGTCTTAATTTGCATTTCTCTGATTAATAATGAGCATCTTTTCATATGGCTAAAAATAGTTTCAATTTCTTCATCTGAGAATTGTCTGTTCATATCCTTTCACCATTTATCAATTGGAGAATGGCTTGATTTATTATAAATTAGAGTCAATTCTCTATATATTTTGGAAATGAGTCCTTTATCAGAACCTTTGACTGTAAAAATATTTTCCCAGTTTATTGCTTCCCTTCTAATTTTGTCTGCATTAGTTTTGTTTGTACAAACACTTTTCAGTTTGATATAATCAAAATTTTCTATTTTGTGATCAGTAATGATCTCTAGTTCTTCTTTGGTCATAAATTCCTTCCTCTTCCACAGGTCTAAGAGGTAAACTATCCTGTGTTCCTCTAATTTATTTATAATCTCATTCTTTATGTTTAGGTCATGAATCCATTTTGACCTTATCTGGGTGTACGGTGTTAAGTGTGAGACCCCATGCTTTGATAGCAGCAGCAGCAATTTGCTCATATGCTATCATGTGCTAAAGCCTTTGCATAATGACCTTTATCTGTTAGTTGGTCAAAAGTGATTTGTATATTAACTCCAATTTGCCTATTTCATTGGCTTTGTATTCTACATAGTTCACTGTAGTCCGAAAGTCACAACAAGTTTTGTCCAGGTTCTAAACATGTCCTTGCTATAGATTTCCAATCACTAGGGGTTAAAATTTCATAAGCCAAATTCTCTAATACCATCTTAACATAAGAAGATGTAGCCCCATAAAGACTACAACATTTTTTCAAATCCTTGATTTTTTCCAGATCAAAAGGACTGTATCTTCTCCTGGTTTAACCTGAAGAATCAAATTTTTCAATCACAGAATATATTTCTATTAAATCAGATATATCCTGTCCTTTTTTAGCTTTAACTAGTACCTTTTGTAATCGTGTCATAGGCTGCTTCATAGGTGGTGCTGATTGTGTCACTGCCCCTCCCCCTCCTCCTCTCTCCATCCATGAAGGCTTAATTGGGGGGTGGGGGGGGTGTGTGAGGAGAGTTGTCATGAGATGGGGAATGCCTTAGGCTCCTGCTGTGAAGCACCATACTCCTTAATTTCATCAGAATTGTACTTAACTCCGTTCTTGTCTAATTCTTCATTCTTTTCACGTAGTTTGTTAATATCCTTCCCATCCTGTTCTTTCTTCTTTTTTTTTATTCTAATACTTATATAATTCTTTAAAGCCAATTGTATTAAGTTAGATGTAAAGAGTGTTTCTTTAGGAATTGAATCAGGGCCATTATCATTGTAATATTAACTTAGTTGATCTCCTACTAATTTCTACTAATCTGGATCTAATTCTTTTTTCCTTTGAGAACCAAGAAGATATGTATAGTAATGTTTCTAAGAGTTCAATGATCTGCTCCCAAGTTACAATCAAACCTTGGTTTTTTATGAGTTCAACACATTTTCCTTCAGGTGGAAAAGAAGGCTGTTCTCTAAACATTTGTCCCATTTCAGCTGAAACACTACTTTATCCCCTAAACAAGTTTCCTTCCTGTCTATTTTTGTACTTACCCTAACTTCTGGGTCATGGAGACTTTTCCACTGAACTCAGGATTGTGTCAGTCTGGACTGCTGATTGTAAATCCTTAGTCCTACATTCGAGCACCAAAATGTAGTGTTCTTGTTGGTTTTCTAAAGGTCTTGGAGTAGCCTTCTTTTCAGCTGAGTAATCACTACAAGAATAGCCAGGTGTAAAAATCCAAATTATTTATTGTTTCCTTGCTGGGGCTGGGCATCTTTCTGAAGAGCCTTTCAGAACAGCCTTGGCTTCAGGGGGGGAACTGCAGGAGGCCAGCTACCATGGTGGTGTGAGATGAAGTAAATGAATCTGGCTCTGAGTCTGAGGGCTTGTGCTTCGGTCTCCAGCCACCACAAAGATGGACAATGGAATGAATCTGTCTCTAAGTCCCTGCTGGCTGTTATATACTCTATTATAATTACATTATCATAGGTGTGACTCTTGTGGAACTATATTAAATACTAAGTACATATACTGAACTAGAGAACTATTAATCACCATGCTAAACTAGATAACCATTTTCTTATTAATTCCACTTAGCACCTTGTAAGAATCCTTGTTTCAAATTCAGAGTTCTGGCCCATAACAATGATCTGTGTTTATGTTGCATCCCCAATACATCTTGACTATATGGAAGTAGGAGGAACAAATAATTAGTCCATTCCCCTTCTCACTCCTCAGATAACTGTTGACTATTTCAGGGTAAGTGCTGATAGTCATAGGTAGAAGGAATTTCCTAAGGGGAGCTTTCTAACTCAAGAAAATCAATCATAGACCTGGGGCAAAAAAATAAGAGCTAAGAACAAAAGAGGAAAAATAAAAACCTCAGATTAACTGGATAATTCTTCAAAGGTAACTGAAGTCTTTTAAAATCATATTTATTGGCCCAGAATTCCCTTTAAATTTGGAAAGCATCCTTGCTCTTGAAGAAAATAGGATTTTGCCTTCACTAGGGTCAAATGGTCTGAGATATGTGACTAAGATTAGTACTTCACAGTTGGCAGAAACTATTCTCTGAATTATAAGTAGAAATTTAATTTTTTAACAGCAACTCTCTAAGCTCCACAACAATGATATAAAACAATCTAATCTCATGTGATAGAGCACAGGATTAGAAAAAAAAATAGTTGTCTGGGAGTTTTTAATCAGCTTTATATGTGTTTTAAGTTCTTATAAGTCATTAGACAGAATCTTTGTGTTACTAACCACTTGACCAGTTCATGAAGGTAAACAAGAAGTCAGTTCATTGAAATTAATAATTATAATTTAATTCAATTGTTTGCACTGACATTTAATCAAAATGGCCAAATTGGCAGCCCTGGATAAACACAACTTTTTCTGTTTCCACTTCAAATGCAGTACAGGATAATGTTGATTTTGTCATAGTATTTCAGGAATTCTTCATAAGTTATTTCTGTCAACACCTGAAATTCTATTGCCAAAAGTACAAAAAGATGTTCATCTTTCAACAGGCTTTAAAGAAGGTGTTACCTATACCAAACGAAATGTTGCATGTTATGTTCTTGGAATTATATTTAAAAATTGACATATATCATGTTCCCTTTTTCAATTTTCAGCTAGAAATTAAATCTGGAGGACTATAATGTACATTTCCTAAAATAAAGACAGGTAACGAAAGCTGATAGACATTTAACTGCATTAGGGTTTTTTTTTTAAACAATAAGGGAAACATTTGTATTCATGGGGCTGCTTAGATATTTTCTGCAGATTTCAGAATAACTGGTATTTTAAATATAAAAAAAGTTTTAAAACACCAATTTTAGCTTGATGCACACTTTAAAAAGCATGTCAGAATTCTTCATGTTCTACTTTGTTCCAGTGGTTTCTTAACAGGTTATCCATTCATCAAAACTATTACCAAAAAAAAGTTACAGAAACTATATTCCTGTATGATCTCAATCCAAAGTAATATTTCAGTTTTTAAATATATTAACCAAACAGTTCATAACTTAATAACTTTTCATTTTAGATTCATTGAAAACTATGATGTGATACTAGCAAAAAATAAAAGGCCTTTCCTTTATATTATTACCACTTGATTTTATTAAGGCAAAACTATTTCAAAATTAAAACCAAACTAAATTAGTTCTAACAACATCTACTTTGAGATTTAAAATTTTTCTGACTGGTATATAAATAAGTTCATTTACTTTGCAGAGGGATCTTCTCACACCTTTATGAATCCTCCAAAAAATGAAAAGCTACATTAATATACATCCCTTCTTTTATATGATATAAGGTAGCTATGAATCAATTTTATCCTGTGGGAATATTTTCTTTATACTTTGTCTCTTCGTTCAGATCTTTATATTAAATATATCTTAACTAGAAGTGGAAGCAATTCAATAGTATATTCCTCTTTAAATGTGTATTTCTGAATCCTTCAGAATAAGTGACAAAAGTTATTGTTATTAGTATTTCTATTATTTAATCTATTTTGGTTTCTTATATCCTATAATTTGAGTGATTTTTTTTCAATTGTATGCTCCCATATTAATTCTTGTAATTTAGGTGCATAGATTTCCTCAAGTTTTGAAGCAATGAATAATGAGGTAATACCAATGAGCTGAAGCATATTTTTGTTTATATCTTTTTTGTGTCAACATAAATCTATCAAAAAAATCTTGAGCAAGATAAAACGTTTCTCTATGAAGTGTATATACTTCACATACCTCTAAAAGCCAGTCCAGAAGTACTGACCTCATCTGTGGTTCTAAGTCAGAATGTAGCGTTTCAAAATGTTTGTCATGAACATATTTGGTAAAGAGAAGGGAATTAGCTCTAATTCCTATGAACCCCATTTTGCTGGCTTCAGCTGAGACTTTACACACATGTATAAAAAAGTAGGGATCATTTTTGATTGATTTGGGGAGGCAGGTGTAAAATTTTGCAAGTTGATTTTTTTCCCTGCAAGTCTTCTGCTTTCAAGTCCCTTAATCTGATATAAAAGACATGGTATTCTCTAATCACACTCTAATCTCTATAGGGCTAAATCCAAATAATTTTCATTCCTGCCCAACTCTGTGGAGACTTAAATCCCTTATTATTCAATGATCCTATTTTTAAGCTTTGCTTGGAAAAGCAGTGGCAACTTCTGATGCTAATCCTATTCAGTCCACTGCCTCTATCCCCTTCAGGGAAATGGCCAAGGATTTTTAGAGGGGTAAATATACAGCAGCAATAACAACTAGTTAAAAAAAAGTTAAGTCCAAATCTGAAAAGTTACAGAAGATATTAGAAGTACAGGTTTTATATTAACAGCCTAAATACATTTATTTTGATGTAGTATCTATTTATTCCTTTAGAAGTAAATAGTTAAATCCATCTACCTCAGCCTTTAGTGGCTAGGAGATTATAGCTCTTAGATTTTAAAGTGGACATTGATTTCAATGTCAGAGTTATAGCTGTGGCAAATTTTCAATAAGATGAGCTAAAATGAATAACATGGTTTCTTCTAAACCAATCTGAATCTTAAGCAAATATTAGAGGGAAATCAATCAGCAAAAATGAGCAAGCATTTATTAAGTGCCTATTCAGTAACAGTGACTGTCCTAAGTGCTAAGGATACAAATGCAAAAGTGAGAATATTCAAGCCCACAAGTTTACTCTCCTTTAGAGAAAATATGACTACAAATAGGTAGATGTTCTACATAGACAAAAGGAAAAGTTATAAGGGTAGTGACTGGAAAATGTTTGGAAAGAATTTTTAAAGGAGGTAGAAATTTAGCTGAGCTTTGAAGGGGACTAGGAGTTTCAAGAGATCAAACTATAGAAGAAAAATATTTCATATATAGCAGGCCATGTGTATGAGGTCATAGAAAAAGAGAACATGGAATACTACATAAATAGAGGAGCAAGTAAGCAATACGGAAGCATTAGGGCTTCTTGATCAGGGAATGATCACATTCACACCTGTGCTTTAGAAATATCAATCTTAAATCTGGTTAGAAGAAAATTAGAGAAAAGAGAGATTTCAGATAGTGAAATCTATTAAGAGGTTATTATAATAGATGAGAAAGATTGAGAAGGGGAGCATGAGAGGTTGCAGAAGTAACATCAACAAGAAAACATCTATTTGGATTTGAGAATGAAGGGTAGATGTCTCCTTGGGAGAGAACTTGGGTGACCTGAAGTATAATGCCTTGGGCACTATTCAAAGAGCTATAGAAGTAGTAAAGAATCAAGAGTTTAGGGGTGGAACCAAGATGGCAGAGTAAACTCAGAAAGCTGCTCCATTTCTCCCAGTTTCCCTTGAAAATCACATAAAACCAAGCCTCTGAACAGAGTCTGATAGACTTTCCAACTCAAGATAGACTGAAAAAACTTCAAGAAAGGTCAGTCTCACTGGGGTGAAAAGGGGGTTCAGCCCAGCTCAAACAGACTCTGGGAAAGCTGGTGAAAGGGTCTTAACCAAAGCAAAAGAGCAACTAAGATCCTCAGTCCTGGCTCAATAGAATTGCAAATCAATAAGGCAGCTTCCTGTCCCAGCTCAGAAGGAAACTCTGGGTACAAACACAAGGGGCCCTATGCTCAAAACCAAAGTTCAGAGCTGAACGGGAAGCTTGGGATAGTGCCACTTTTACCTCAGGAGCAGAACTCCACCTTAAAATTAAATAAAGAGGAAATACCAAAAGAAAAGGAAAGAAAATGAGCAAGAAAGATAAATAGGGGAAAATCAATATAATATTTAAAGTTTAAACTGTTTAAATCCCTAGATAGTAAAATGATATCTGTAAGTCTTGAGAACTGTATTTGTCACTAAAGTAGACAGAGGGGCAACACAAAAAATGAGGGTGTGGTTGTGAATGAACTCTGATGGGATAACATTAAAGAAAAAGACATTAAGTGGCGGATAATGTTCTGTACTAGAAAAAGGGGAAAGAAGAGATATAATGGGAAAATGAGGTTACATGAAGAAATGAAAAAGACCTGCTACAGTTGGGGGAAAGAAGACAGAGGGATGAACAATGTCTAAATCTTAATCTCATCAAGTTTGGCTCTAAGAGGGAATAATTTAATCATTCAGTTGAGTATAGAAATAAATGTAACCCTATAAAGAAATTAGAGGACAAAGAGGAAAAACAAAAGAGAAAGACAGGTTAGAAGGCAGGGCAGAAACACTAGGGGAAAAAAAATTAAAGAGAAGAGGGGGAAATTTGATACAAGACAAGGTAGTAGGTGGAGTGGGTTAAAAATACTACTAAAAGAAGGGGAAGGGGTAGTAGGAGATAAGGTAGTAGGTGGGGTGGGTAAAAAATACCAGGTTAGCTCTAAAGAGAATAAAAGTATATACAGAGGAGAAAATAGAATGGAGAGAAATATAGAGTTTAATATATAACTTATTAATATATAATATATAAATAGAGAGCTTAATAATAACTGAATGTGAATGTGTTGAATTCTCCCATAAAACTGAAGGGAATAGCAGAGTATATTAGAAAAAAAAGATTCCTAAAGTATATTGTTTACAAGAAACATATTTGATACAGACAGATACATGCAGTGAAGGTAAAAGACTGGAACAGAATTTATGCTAGCTGAAATTAAAAAAAAAAAGTAGGGGTAGCAATTCTGATCTCAGATAAAGCAAAAGTGAAAACAGATCTTATTAAAAGATATAAGGAAGAAAAGTAAAATGCTTGATAAAGAATATCTTAAATAATGAAGTAGTAAGGGTTCTAAATGTGTTTGCACCAAGTGGTAGAGCAAACAAATTCCTAGAGAAGATACTAAGCTAGTTTCAGGAAGAAATAGACAGCAAGACAGTATTAATGGGGAACCTCAACCTTCTACTCTCAAAATCAGATAATTGTAACCACAAAATAAACAAAAAAGAAATTAGGAAGGTTTGACAGGATTCTAGAAAACCTAGATATGACAGACCTCTGGAGAAAACTAATAAGGATAGAAAGGAATACTCCTTTTTCTCAGCAATATATGACACTTTCACAAAAATTGACCAGGTATTAGGGCATAAAAAACCTCACAACCAAATGCAGAAAGGCAGAAAAAAGTAAATGTTTACTTTTCAGACTATAGTAAAATAAAAATTATATTTAATAAAAGGCCAGGGAAAGATGGACTAAAAACCAATTGGAAATTAAATAATCTAATTCCAAAGAATGACTGGTTCAAATAACAGATAACAGAAACAATCCATAATTTCATTCAAGACAATGACAATAATGAGAGAAACAATAAAATCTATGGGATGCAGCCAAAACAGTTCTTAGAGGATATTTTACATCTTTAAATAGCTACATGAATAAAAAAAGAGAAAGAGGAAATCAATGAATTAGTTATGCAACTAAAAAAGCTAGAAAAAGAACAAATTAAAAATTCTCAATTAAATACCAAATTAAAAATTCTGAAACTCAAAGGAGAGATTAATAAAATAGAAACTAAGAAAACTATTGAACTAATAAAACTGATTTGGTTTTATGAAAATACTAACAAAGTAAATAGACCTTTGCTTAATTTGATCAGAAAAAGTAAAGAAAAAAGCCAAATCACCAGCATCAAAAATGAAAAGGGTGATAGCACAAAGGACAAAGAACTTAAAGAATAATTTAAGAATAATTAGGAACAATTTTGCCCTACTTATGGCAGTAAATCTGACCATGTAAATGAAATGGATGAATATTTACAAAAATATAAATTGACCAGATTAACAAAGAGGAAATAAATTATTTTAAATAATCCCATTTTAGAAAAAGAAATTGAACAAGTCATTCATGAATTCACTAAGAAAAAATTTCCAGTGCCAGATGGATTCACAAGGGAATTCTACCAAGCATTGAAAGAACAATTAAATCTAATACTATGTAAGCTATTTGGGAAAATAGATACAGAATTAATCTCTTCCATGTTTTTTGCTCTGATTTTTCTTTCCCTACATGATTCATAAAGTAGTGTGTGTTAAAAATAAATAAAAATAAAAATAAAAACCTTTCAAAATCTATGAAAACAAAACAAAAAGAGTTCAGGGGAAAAGATAATGAGTTTGGCTTTGAACATGTTGACTTGGAGATGTCTATAAGACATCTACATGAAGATGTGCAACAATCAATTGGAGTTGTAGGATTGGAACTCAGGAGAAAGATGAAGTCTAGTTTTATAAATTTATGCTGGACATTGTATTAGGTGTTTCAGGGATAAACTGGCCATGTTATGTATGTAGCAATGATTTGCATGTAGATGGAAACTGATAAGGATAACAATCATGTTGAGAGAGAGAAGAGGAGTAGGTAATGATAGAACTCTGAGATAAATTGATATAATAGAAGGTGAGACACATATAATCATTCTGAAAAGAGTGTGAGAATAATCAATCAAAAAGGAAGGCTATATATTTTTTTAATTTTATTATAACTTTTTATTTACAAAACATATGCATGGGTAGTTTTTCAACATTGACCCTTGCAAAACCTTCTGTTCCAACTTTTCCCCTCCTTCCCCCCATCCCCTCCCCTTGTTGGCAGGTAGTCCAATACATGTTAAATATGTTAAAGTATATGTACAGCTTATGTACACATATTTATACAGTTATTTTGCTGCTCAGGAAAGATCAGATCTAGAAGTTCTTATGGATTTGTGAAGAAATTATTTTAAACCTTTAAAGAACAATTAGCAATAATATAATGCAAATTATTCTCAAAAGTTAAGAAAGCAATCACTTGGACCAGATTGCTTTTATGAAACAAATTTCTAATTCCTAAGCCAAGAAAGGATAAAGTGCATAAATGGAACTATAGATTAATATAATTAATGAATATCATTTCAAAATAAAATCCTGTTCAACAGATTTCAGTCATTCACCAAAGAAATCTTTATTCATGATCAAGTTGGATTTATACATGGGAGGTAAGTATGTTTTGACATTAAAAAACAATAAACATAATTAAACACATTAAAAAGGAAGACATTATTTTATTCTCTTTTTGTATTTGAAGTACCTCAGGCAAAGACAAGAACATTGTAGAAATGTAATGAAAGCTTTTTAAAATGAATCCTGTCAAGGATTTTAAGAAGTAAAAGTTAGAAAACAGGACAAATTCACAGGTGCAAGAAATTTTGTTCCAACTTTTCCCTTCCCTTCTTCCACCCCCTCCCCTAGATAGCAGGCAATCTCATACATGTTAAACATGTTAAAGTACATCCTAGATACAATATATGTGTGCAGAACCATACAGTTCTCTTATTGCATAAGAAGAAATAGATTCAGAAGGTAAAAATAACTTGGGAAGAAAAACAAAAATGCAATTAGTCTACATTCATTTCCCAGTGTTTCTTCTCTGGGTGTAGCTGATTCTGTCCATCACTGATCAATTGGAACTGAATTAAATCTTCTCTTTGTCAATGATTTCCACTTCTATCAGAACACATCCTCATACAGTATTGTTGTTGAAGTGTGTGATGTTTTCCTGGTTCTGCTCATTTCACTCAGCATCAGTCCTTGTAAGTCTCTCTAAGCCTCTCTTTATTCATCCTGCTGGTCATTTCTTACAGAAAAATAATATTCTATAACATTCATATACCACAACTTATTCAGCCATTCTCCAATTGATAGGTATCCATTCAATTCCCAGTTTCTAACCACTACAAAAAGGGCTGCCACAAACATCTCTACACATATAGGTCCCTTTCCCTTCTTTAAGATCTCTTTGGAATATAAGCCAAGTAGTAACACTGATGGATCAAAGGGTATGTATAGTTTGATAACTTTTTGAGAATAGTTCCAAATTGCTCTCCAGAATGGCTGGATGTATTCACAATTCCATCAACAATGCATCAGTGTCCCAGTTTTCCCACATCCCCTCCAACTTTCATCATTATTTTTTCCTGTCATCTTATCCAATCTGACAGATGTGTAGCGTTATCTCAGAGTTGGCTTAATTTTCATTTCTCTGATCAATAGTGATTTGGAACACCTTTTATATAAGTAGAAATAGTTTCAATTTCATCATCTGAAAATTGTCTTCATATCCTTTCACCATTTATCAATTGGAGAATCACTTGATTTCTTGTAAATTAGAGTCAAATCTCTATATATTTTAGAAATGTGGCCTTTATCAGAACCTTTAATTGTAAAAATGTTTCCCAATTTATTGCTTCCCATCTTAATTTTATTTGTACAAAAGCTTTTTCATTTTATATAATCAAAATTTTCTATTTTGTGATCAATAATGATTTCTAGTTCTTCTTTGGTCACAAATATCTTCCTCCTCCACAAGTCTGAGAGGTAAACTATGTTATGTTACTCTAATTTATTTATAATCTCATTCTTTATGCCTAAATTATGGACCCATTTTGATCTTATCTTGGTGTACGGTGTTAAATATGGGTCCATGCCTAGTTTCTGCCATACTAATTTCCAATTTTCCCAGCAATTGTTGTCAAATAGTGAATTCTTATCCCAAAAGTTGGGATCTTTGGGTTTTTCAAACACTAAATTGCTAAAGTTATTGACTATTTTGTCCTGTGAATTTAACCTATTCCACTGATCAACTAACTATTTCTTAGCCAAAACCAAATGGTTTTGGTGACCACTGATTTATAATATAGTTTTAGATCAGGTACAGCGAGGCCAACTTCATTTGATTTTTTTTTTTTTTCATTAGTTTCCTTGAAATTCTTGTTGCTATTTTTTAGGTCATTAAAATAATTTCTGATTGGTATAGCACTAAATAAATAGATTAGTTTAGTTAATATTGTCATTTTTATTATATTCACTCAGCCTATCCAAGAGCATTTAATATTTTTCCAATTGTTTAAATCTGACTTTATATGTGTTGAAAGAGTTTTGTAATTTTACTCATATAATTCCTGATTTTCCTTTGGTAGATAAATGCCCAAATATTTTATGCTATCGACAATTATTTTGAATGGAATTTCTCTTTGTATCTCTTGATGTTTTTGCTGGTGATGTATAAAAATGCTAAGGATTTATGTGGATTTATTTTATATCCTGCAACTTTGCTGAAGTTGTGAATTATTTCTAATAGCTTTTTAGTAGAATCTCTGGGGTTCTCTAAGTATACCATCATATCATCTGCAAAGAGTGATAATTTGTTTTCCTCATTACCTACTCTAATACCTGTAATATCTTTCTCAACTCTTATTGCCAAAGCTAGCATTTATAACACAATACTGAATAATAATAGTGATAGTGGGCAACCTTGTTTCACTACTGATCTTACTGAGAATGTTTCCAATTATCCCCCATTACATATGACACTTACTGATGCTTTTAATTAGATGCTACTGACTATTGTAAGGAAAAGCCCATTTATTCCTATACTCTCAAGTGTTTTTATTAGGAATGGATGTTGGATTTTATCAAATGCTTTTTCTGCATCTTTTGAGATGATCATATGGTTTTTGTTAATTTGGTTATTGATACAGTCAATTATGCTAATAGTTTTTATAATATTGAACCAGCCCTGCATTCCGGTATAAAGCCTACTTGGTCATAGTGTATTATCCTGAAGATGATTTTTTGTAGTCTTTTTGTTAATATTTTATTGAAGAATTTTGCATCAATATTCATTAGGGAAGTTGGTTTATAATTTTCTTTCTCTGTTTTTAACCTACCTGGTTTAGGTAACAGTAACATGTCTGTCATAAAAGGAATTTGGTAGAACTCCTTCAATCCCTGTTTTTTCATTGAAGTTAATTGTTCTTTAAATAATTGGTAGAATTCACATGTAAATCCATCTGGTCCCCGGAGATATTTTCTTAAGAGAGTTGATTAATATAGCTTGTTCTATTTCTTTTTCTAAAATGGGACTGTTTAACCAATTTTTCTTCCTCTGTTAATCTGGGCAGGCTATTATTGAAGATATTCTTTCATTTCATTTAAGTGATCAAATTTATTGGCATAAAGTTGGGCAAACTTCTAATTATTGCTCTAATTTCCTCTTTATTAGTGGCAAGTTCTCCCTTTTCATTTTTAAGACTAACAATTTGATTTTCCTCTTTCCCTTTTTTAATCAAATTTACTAAGGGTTTATCTATTTTGTTGGTTTTTTTTTTCATAAAACCAACTCTTAGTTTTATTTATTAATTCAACAGTTTTTTTTTACTTTCAATTTTATTAATCTCTGCTTTTATTTTTAGAATTTCAAGTTTAGTGTTTGACTGAGGGTTTTTAATTTGTTCCTTTTCTAGTATTTTAGTTGCAAGCCCAATTTATTGACCTTGTCTTTCTCAGTTTTATGCAAGTAGGCCTCTAGAGATATGAAATTTCTCCTTATTACTGCTTTAGCAGCATCCCAGACATCTCATTATTGTCATTTTCTTGGACCAAGTTAATAATTATGTCTGTGATTTGCTGTTTCACCCAATCTTTAGGATGAGATTATTTAGTTTCTAATTATTTTTGGTCCATTTTCCCCTGGCTTTTTATTGAATTTTCATTGCATCATGATCTGAAAAGGATGCATTTACTATTTCTGCCTTTATGCATTTGAATTTGAGGTTTTTATGTCCTAACCACCACGTTGGTTTGAGGGGATACATCCTTAGGGCAACTCCCATTCCAGGACAGTATGAAAGGAAGTCAGCAAGGGCAGTTTCTTCAAAGAGGCCAAATATTAAGATCTTGTTCTTCATTCCCTGCTGGAAGACTGAATTCAAATCGGCCCACTGCACTACCACAATACTGACAAAGAAGGCTGTATGGCAAGTGAACTCCACTATTTTCCTCTGTTCATAGGTCCACTGCTGACCATAGCTGTCTTCAACATCATTCACCCATCGGTCATCCCATTGCACTCGGATACCTAACAGGCCTGAAGGTAGGAAGTTTTTATATAGGTTCCATAAACTGCTAAGAAGAAAGTGCACTCCTTTCTGTCTCCATTTAGTTTTCCCCAAAGATCTATCCATACTTAATGTTTCTAGTATTCTATTTACCTTTTTGATTTCTTTCTTATTTATTTTGTGGTTGCATTTATCTAATTCTGAGAGTGCAAGGTTGACCTCTCCCAGTATTATAGTTTTGCTGTCTATTTCTTCTTGCAGCTTTCTTAATTTCTCTTTTAAGAATTTAGATGCTACACCACTTGGTGCATATATGTTTAATATTGATATTGCTTAATTATCTATGCTACCCTTTAGCAAGATATCATGCCTTTCCTTATCTCTTTTAATTAGATCAATTTTTGCTTTTGCTTGATCTGAGAACAGGATGGCTACTCCTGCTTTTTTGACTTCACTTGAAGCATAGTAGATTCTGCTCCAGCCTTTTACCTTTACTTTATATGTATCATCCTGCTTCAAGTGTGTTTCCTGTAAATCACATATTGTAGGATTCTGGCTTTTAAACCAGTCTGCTATTCGCCTCTACTTTATGGGAAAGTTTACTCCATTCCCATTTATGGTTAAAATTACTAATTCTGTATTTCTAGTTATCTTGTCAACCCCTGCTCATACTTTTCTCCTTTTCTTCCTCTTTACCACCCTCCCCAGTATTAAACTTGTGAGCACCACTTGCCTCTCATAGCATTCTTTTTTTTTAAGGATCCCACCCCTTACCTTACAGTTTTCCCCTTTTTCCTTATCCCTTTTCCTCACAATTTCTTATTCACTTCTGCTTACCTTACTCCTTCCCTTTTCACTTCTCCCCTCCCACTTTTTAATGAGGTGGGAGAAGTTTCTCTGTAAATCGAATATGTCTAATATTTTTTCTCTTTAAGCCAATTCTGATGACATAAAGATACACACTATGTTCATTCCCTTCTCTTCTTTCCCTCAGATATAATCGGTTTCCTTTGCCTCTTCATGAGATGTAGTACCTCCACTTTACCCTTTTCCTGGTACAATTTCCTTTCCACTTCTAGTTTCTTTTTTATATTATAACTGTAAAACCAAATTATACATATGTTTTATGTATATTCATAACAGAAATATAGTTCCTAATGCTTTTTTTATTAAATTTTTATTTAATAATTACTTTATATTGACACTCGTTTCTGTTCCAATTTTTTTTCCCTCCCTCCCTCCACCCCCTCCCCTAGATGGCAAGCAGTCCTTTATATGTTGGATATGTTGCAGTATATCCTAGATACAATATATGTTTGCAGAGCCGAACAGTTCTCTTGTTGCATAGGGAGAATTGGATTCAGAAGGTATAAATATCCCGGGAAGAAAAACAAAAATGCAGATAGTTCACATTCGTTTCCCAGTGTTCTTTCTTTGGGTGTAGCTGCTTTTGTCTGTCATTTATCAATTGAAACTCAGGTCTCTTTGTCAAAGAAATCCCCTTCCATCAAAATATGTCCTCGTACAATATCGTTGTCGAAGTGTATAATGATCTCCTGGTTCTGCTCATTTCACTTAGCATCAGTTCATGTAAGTCTCGCCAGTCCTCTCTGTATTCATCCTGCTGGTCATTTCTTACAGAACAATAATATTCCATAACATTCATATACCACAATTTACCCAGCCATTCTCCAATTGATGGGCATCCATTCATTTTCCAGTTTCTAGCCACTACAAACAGGGCTGCTACAAACATTTTGGCACATACAGGTCCCTTTCCCTTCTTTAGTATTTCTTTGGGATATAAGCCCAATAGAAACACTGCTGGATCAAAGGGTATGCACAATTTGATAATTTTTTGGGCATAATTCCAGATTGCTCTCCAGAATGGTTGGATTTTTTCTGTTTCTCTTGAGTCCTATATTTGGAGATCAAACTTTTTGTTTAGTTCTGTTTTTTTTTTTCATCAGAAGTAGATGAAATTCACATATTTCATTGAATGTCCATCTTCTTCCCTGGGGGAAAAAATACTTCTTTTGGCTTGGTAAGTTATTCTTGGCTGTATAACAAGTTCTTTGGCCTTTCAGAATATCAAATTCTAGGCCCTTCAATCCTTTAATGTGGATACTGTTAGATCCTGAATAATCCTTATTGTGGCTCCTCTATATTAGAATTGTTCCCTCTTCCCTCTCCCCCCCCAGCTGCTTGTAGTATTTTTTCCTTGGTCTGATTGTTCTGGAATTTAGCCAAAATATTTTTTAAAGTTTTGATTTTGGGGACTCTTTCAGTAGGTAATTGATGAGTTCTTTTAATGTCTATTTTATTTGTTTCTATAACATCTGTGCAGTTCTCTTTGACAATTTCCTGGAAAATAGTGTCTAGGCTCTTTTTTTTAATTATAATTTTCAGGAAGTCCAATAATTCTCATATTATCTTTCCTAGATCTATTTTCCAGGTCTATTGTTTTCCCAAGGAGGTATTTGACATTTTTTTCCATTGTTCCATATTTTTGGTTTTGCTTGACTGATTCTTGGTGTCTCCTCAAATTATTGATTTCCATTTGTTCAATTCTGGTTTTTAATGAATTATTTTCTTTATTTACTTTTTTATTTATTTTTGTAATTGTCCAATTGAGTTTTTAAGTGAGTTGTTTTGTTCTATGGAATTTTTTTTCCATTTTGCCAATTTTATTTTTTAGAGAATTATTTTCTTTTTCCAATTCACTAATTTTGTTTTCCTTGGAATTGTTTACCTTTTCAAATTCATTAATTCTGTTTTTAAGGGATTTGGTTTCTTTATCCACTCTATCTTTAAATGATTGGGATGACTTATCCAGACCCCCTTGCCAAGCTTTCCTTTCCTTTCCCCATTTCTTTTCTAGCTCTCTTGTAAGAGTCTTTTTAATTTCTCCCATGAGGGTCTTGTGTGTTTTGCTCATTTTGTCAAAGAAATATCAAAGAAAACAAACAAAAAAAAAAAGCAAATATGATTTGCAGAAATTAGCAGTAAGACAGCAGCTGTGTCTGCGTTCTGAGACTCTGAGAGCATGCTGAGTCACTCCAGGTGCTGGGTGGGTGTGGCCAGGTCCCTAGAGATTCTAGCTTTTCGAATTATATTCTTTACCCCCTGTCTTTATTGCTTCTCTGCTGATCTACTGGCTTGCTGCCAGGGCAAAGTAGGTACACTGTGGTAAAGTTCTCCCCACAGATTTTCTGCTAGCTGAGATCACCCCCCCCACCTCCCTCCAGTCTGCTCAGTGTGAGCTGCCTTCTGTGCTCTTGCTACCTGCCTGCACTCTGTGCCTGATCTAACTGTCCTTGCCTGTGAGCAAAAACAGACCTTTTCTGGTGAATTTCGAGGTTATCCTCTATTGGTAATGTATTCATGGATTTTTTCAGTCAAGTGCTAATTCCAAGGCCTTGTCATGAAAAAAAGTATTCTGTGGGCAAGAAGGAGCTTAGATAGATGCGTATGTTTTCTCTACCATCTTGGCCAGAAATCCCTATAAAGGTAAAATCAATAGCCCTTGGCAATATATATATATATATATATATATATACATACATATATATATTAAAAATGCATAGTCTTTTAAAATATTTTATTCTTTATCACAATTTAATTGTCTATCATTATTTAACATTCATTAAAATCAGTCTTCTATTTGCTATAGTATGTATGTCATACTGAAATAGCCTATGATAGTTCAAAGCAAAGAACTTGTGTTTAAGTTGCTTTCTGTAATGGTTATCCATTATAATAATAGGGAATTTTAATAGAACTGCTTTCTCTATACATCTATATTTCTTCTTACTTTCAAACTGTTACAAATACTTCCAATGGGACTATATCTCATGAATTTATGACCCTAAAATTAAGGGGTAGAAATTTAGTTTATACTCCCAAATAGAGGTTTCTTTTTGAAAAAAAAATCAATATTCTACTGTATTCTGTGTCATATTAGCAGTTAACTAATGGGTACTTCACAATCTAACCTCCTTGAATGTTTTTGAGTTTTTCATTCCTCCTTTGCCTGATTTTAATTTTGCCTCTCTTTCTAAAGAGATTAAGTTTAATCCTCTCTTATTTGTGCCTGTGTGTGCATGAACGAGACCCATAAACTGTTTTGCTTTGGTGTTCACATTTTCTTTGCTATCATTTATTACAACTCTAGTTTGCTTCTTATATTCCATTCTAATAAAGACTAGGCTACTAGGAATAAACCTGAATACTGAAATTTATGTCCTTGGTATTATTGGTTCTTATATTCCCTACCAAGTATACTTAGACTCCATTATGGATTCTAATATAAAAAAAAAAAAAAAGAGCCCACTACACTGGGTAACTCATCACTGCTAAAATCTGAAAGACACAGAGGTAGAATTTGGAGAGTTTTTTTGTGAGAAGCAGAAATAAGATCAGCTTAGCTGGATCATGGAGTTACACACTATAAGAAAATATTCAAGGTTCTCTAATTAGTTAGTCTGAGTAGTCAGCCAATAAATAGATCCTTAATAACATTTCAAAATTGAATTTATGGCATTAAATAGGTGAAACACTTTTAAATTTCTAAAGACTCATTTATTTGTTTATTGATTACCCAATGAATCTATTCTCTTCTGAACTTCTGGGGCAAAACTTCTATTCCACATCTAGTATTTTATTTTATAGCTTTAATTTATTTTTACTTTAAAATTAAATACAAAATAGGAAAAAATTGACATTTTTGCAGCAGGAAATAAAAAGACACAAACAAGAAAGCAATAATTTCCATTTTAAGAAAATCTATAAAATAAAAACTACACATTGTCTTCAGAGCTGTCCATCTCTGCTTCCTTAAAGGTTTTCTTTTGTTTTCTGTTATGTACTTTTTAATTTAATTTTATTTTTCCCCTTTAATTTCCCCTTCCCTCAATAAGATAGAAATTTAGTGTGAAAATACATACACATATGTATACATGTATATACATGCATATATACATATATATACACTATATGTGTGTGTCTGTCTTTATGTGTATCTATCTATATGTGGTATAATATAAAGACAGACACATTTTACACATACATATATACACAAATATACTTATATTACATATGTGTATATATATATAAACATATATACATATATACCTATCTATAATTATACACACACACATATACATATGCATCTATCTAAGACTGTAATATGCTTATTTGTCCTCTGTTTCTCTGAATGTGGATAACATCTTCCTTTATAAGTCCAAGTCTTTCCATATTTTTCTAACTCTACCAATTCATTATTTCATATATTGCAAATAATATTCCAAACTGATACTGTCTAGTTATTTTAAGGAGTCTAAAACAATATTGAATAGTGGCTGACATATAATATACTTTCTCTATTTGTCTTTTGATTAAATCTATTTTAATTTGACTTTGAGATTATGATTATCACTTCTATTTTTTTACATAATAAATTCTCCTAATCTTTTTGTTTGTATTTAATCTCATTTTCTATCCCTCCTGACTCCTCTGCTTTACTTCTATCTGCTACCTTGCTCTCTATTACTTAATCTATGTCCCCTTCAAGAATCCCTCCCTTATCTTTCCCTCTTTCTCCCCCTTATCCTCTTATTTCTATTTGAATTTAGAAAGATATATGTGTGTTTGTGTGTGTGTGTGTGTGTGTGTGTGTGTGTGTGTGTGTGTATGGTTGTTATCTCTTTATCCCATTCCCGTTATTCTACATACCTTATCTCATTCCTATTAACCCACACACCCTTCTATACCTTTATTCTTTCTATTTCCTCACCATATTTATTTATAAATTCAGAAGACTTTTATTCCTTTCTAAATGTATATGATTTTCTCTCTTCTTTCTTTCACTCATCAGAAGTAAATGGGGTTCTTTCTAAAAATAATTCCCTTTGCTAAGTGGTGCAGTGGATAGAGCACCAACCCTGAAGTCAGGAGGACCTGAGTTCAAATCTGGTCTCAGACACTTAACACTTCCTATATGATAATTTACTGAATACAATTTTTATTGTATCATGACCTGAAAAAAAATACATTTAATATTTCTAACTTTCTGCATTTGATTTTGAGGTCTTTATGCTATATAGATCTATATATGATCAATTTTTGTATAGATTTCATGCACCTTTGAGAAAAAGTGTATTCCTTTCTATCTCCATTCAGTTGCCTCCAAATCTACCATACCTAATTTTCTAAAATTCTTCTTATCTCCTTAACTTCTTTTTTGTTTATTTTGCACCACAGCTTTTCTTAACCTGGAAATAATCGTTAATTATTTTGTAAAAATAAAAGAAATAATAAATCTCAATGAAAGGAAGGAAAGCAGCATAAGATCTCTGAAAATAAGGATTTTTTTTTTCTTTCTTTGCATATCCAGCTCTTAGGACAGTGACTGACACATTATTGACATCTAAGAAACCCTTCCTAATTGATGAATGGATGGATTGGTATTTTTTCTACCCCCTTTTTTTGCTATCCCACAATCATATTTGCAGGGGAAGAAAGGGAATGAATAGAAATATTTTTATGGGCAGCTGTAATATCCTCATTCCCTCCTGGCCAATAACAACCAAACAAATCATCACTTCTTAGCTTACTCATAGAACCTAAAGCTACTCCCATGAGACATATGAGTAAGTCATTTTTTTTTTTAGGAGGAAGATACATGGAAAGATAAACATAAATATAGAGCTATAAATGAAAGAGAATTCTGAGAAAATGGTAGAGTGAGGCAGAAAATTCCAAGCTCCCCAGATATCCCCCACAAACAAGGCAAAATAATGCCTCAGGGCAAATAGAGAAGGAGGGGGGAAAAATAGGATCAGTTAGAATAGTGGTCTTCCTGGGACAGAGAAGAACAAAAAAAGATTATGACCAAGATATATGTCTAAGATTATCATTAGTAGCTGGGTAATTAAAAAAAAAAGATTGAAATAAAATGAAGTTTGAAGTGATTCTAAAAAGCAAAACTGTATTAAAAAAAGGTTTTAAAAAGATTAATTAGATTATAAAATGAAGTGTGAAATCCTACTCATTAAGAATGGGTTAAAGAAGGAACAATACATACATATCTAAAAGAGTATACAATTTTTAAAAATTCAGAAATAAGATGATAAGGGAATGGGGATGGAAAAGGAAGTATTTATTATTATTATTATAATTTTGCTGAGGCAATTGGAGTTAAATGACTGGACCAGGGTCACACAGCTAATAAATGCATTTTTTTTCAGATCATGGTACAATAAAAACTACATTCAATAAAATACCAGGGGAAAATAGACCAAAAATTAATTGGAAACAAAATAATTTCATCCTAAAGAATGAATGGCTGAAACAGCAAATTATGTCTGTAATTTATATACAGACATAATCAATAATTTCATCTAAGACAATGACAAAAATGAGACAAAATTTGTGGAATGCAGCTAAAATGATAATTAGGGGAAATTTTATACCTCTAAATGCTTACTTGCATAAAAGAGAGAAAGAGAAGATTAATGAATTGGGCTTGCAACTAAAAAAGCTAGAAAAAGAACAAATTAAAAACCCCAATTAAATACTAAATGTGAAATTCTAAAAATAAAAGGGTAGATTAATAAAATTGAAAGTAAGAAAACTATTGAATTAATAAATAAAACTAAGAGTTGGTTTTATGGAAAAAAATAGAAAAACCTTTGTTAATTTGATTAGAAAAAGGAAAGAGGAAAATCAAATTGTTAGTCTCAAAAATAAAAAGGGAGAACTTTCCACCAATGAAGAAGACATTAGAGCAGTAATGAGGAAACCAAATTTTCACTCTTTGCAGAGTACCCTAGAGAATCAACTAAAAAACTACTAGAAATAATCCATAACTCTGACAAAGCTGAAGGACACAAAATAAATCCACATAGCTCAAAATAGTTATTTTGCCCAATTTATGTCAATAAATTTGATAATCTAAGTGAAATGGAGGAATATCAACAAAAATATCTGTTGCCCAGATTAACAGAAGAGGAAATAAATTACTTAAATAGTCCCATTTTAGAAAAAGAAATAGAACAAGCTATAAGTTTACTCCCTAAGGAAAAATCTCCAGGGCCAGATAGATTTACATGTGAATTCCACCAACCATTTGTTGAACAATTGACTCCAACACTATGCAAACTATTTGAAAAAATAGAAAAAGAAAGAGTCCTACCAAATTCCTTTTATAACATGGTACCTAAACCAGGTAGGATGAAAACAGAGAAAGAAAATTATAAACCAATTTTCCTAATGAATATTGATGCAAACATCTTAAATAAAATGTTAGCAAAGATATTACAGAAAGTCATCTCCAGAATAATACACCATGACCAAGTAGAATTTATACCAGTAATGCAAGGCTGGTTCAATATTAGGAAAACTATTAGCATAATTGACTATATCAATAACCAAACTAACAAAAAACATGTGATTATCTCAATAGATTCAGAAAAAAAATTGATAAAATCCAATACCTATTTCTATTAAAAACATCAGATTATAGACTTTTCCTTAAAATGATTAGTAGCCTCTATTTAAAACCATCAGCAAGTAACATATGTAATGGGGAAAAACTAAAATCATTCCCAATAAGATTAGGATTGAAACAAGGTTGCCCACTATCATCATTACTATTAAATATTGTATTAGGAATGTTAGCTTTGGCAATAAGAGAAGAAAAAAATATTTAAAGGAATAAAGAGTGGGTAATGAGGAATACAAATTTTCACTCTTTGCAGATGATATGATAGTATACTTAGAGAACTCTAGAGAATCAACTAAAAAGCTACTAAGAAACAATCCACAACTTTGCCAGAGTTAAAGGATACAAAATAAATTCACATAAATCATCAGCATTTTTATATATTACCAACAAAGTACTACAGCAAGAAATACAAAGAGAAATTCCATTTAAAATAATTGTTGATAATATAAAATATTTGGGAGTCTATCTGCCAAAGCAAAGTCAGGAACTATATGTATACAACTACATAACATTTTCCACATAAATAAAATAAGATCTAAACAATTAGAAAAATATCAAGTGCTCTTGGGTAGGCCAATCAAACTCTTAAATTATTTTACAGATCTAGGAAAAAAAATAACAAATTTCATCTGGAAAAAAAAGGACAAGAATTTCAAGGGAATTTATGGGGGGGGGGGAAGAAAAAAAGAAAAGAAAAGAAAAGCTGTGTTGTAGAGTTTAACTAGACTTTTTGTCCTGAAGCATTTATTTTGAAGGCTTGAAACACATAATCTTCTTTTTTCTTATACCCCAAAATTTTTAGCAACTTCAGTTTTGATTATCTTAAGGTCAGTCATTTTGGAAGCATTAGTGAACTTAGAAGCCTTGCAATAGCAAGGATGGAAGTATTGTGGGAATTTCTTCATCTTGAAGAACCCAAGGAGAGTCTTACTTATAATTAGATTTGCAAGAGTGAAAGTTAAAGAAAAAGAAAAAGAGCAAACAAAAATTGTAAGGAGAGGAAGTAGTATTAGTATACTCAAGGAAGACTTCTTTGACTTGTAGCAACTATAGCTTCTTAAGGTACAGATTGAGATTTTCTAGTTTTTTAGACTTGCTTATAGTATACAACCAATCAATGGTATTTTTGCAGACAGGAAATAGGAGAGCAAAAATACTAGGTTCACAAGAATTGCTGAAAGTTAAGGTTGTCACATTGGGAAATTAATGTCTTAGTTATTAGTCTAATGAAACTTAGAGTATACATCTTCAACAATTGAACTTGATAATATGAATATCAGTAGGCTGTCACTTGTAATCTTAGAGTCAATCTGGTTGATTACCAGAGAATCAAGTTTGTGGTGTAAAGATCTGAAGACAGCTCTGTCTTTGAGACCTGATTTGTCATTAGTCTTGATACCACTGAGGTTGAAGGTGTAAGCTTTAAGGCCTGTCAGTTAAATAGTCTTGCATCTAAGGATTCTAGATGTGGGAACCTTGCTGCTTAAGGCCTTGGACAAATATAAAGAAGTCGATTATAAAGTAGTTTGAGTGGGATGTTACTGGTAATTGGAGGAATCAGGAAAGATAGAAGGAAATGGTGATTGAATCCATCTTGAAGGAAGAGAGGGGTTTTATGATGAAAAACTAAAGATGTAGTATTCCATCGGGCATGAAAAATGTAGAGTGCAAAGATGGCAATTGAAATGGAATAATTTTATAAGGAGCCAAGATTAAGGCTGGCTTGGATATATCACAGAGCATATGAGATAATTTCCAGTGTATTTGAAAGTTATTGGGGGCAGTTTGTGAAGGGTATTAAAAGCTAAATAGCAGTTTATGTTTATACTAGAGAAAGGAACAAATGGATTTTGAACCGGATGTGATATATATTTAATGAAAATCTTTGGCAATGTTGTGTAGAATGGACTTGAATGAGAAGAAGCTTTAGTCAGGGAAATTACTTAGGAAATCATTCTCAGCAAGAAGGACCGGGAGCTAAAAGAGAAGATATGATAGGATTATTTAAGTAGAGAAAATGGGTCAGATATGAGAATTGTTGTTAATACAGAAATAGCAAGATCTGGCAAATTATTGCACATATAAATTAAGGGAGAATGGGGAGAGAATAGCACCAAGTTACAAACTTAGGAGCCTGGTAAAATGATATTTTGATACTGAAAGATTTAGAAGATATAAAGGGTTGACTGCAAAGATAACAGATTACATTTATATATGTTGAATTTGAGATGTCTGTAGAATATATAGTTTGAAATGTAGGTAAATAAAATGATGATGTAGGATTGAACTCAGGGGAGAGAGTTGGGTTAGATATAAATATACAATTAATTGGAATAAAGAAAATAATAATTAATGTGAGATCTAGATGACAGGATTTTGGAGGGACAGAACCCTATTAATCTTGATGTTCTTGCTAAAAGTAAAATGATAAAACAAATACTTTGCATGAAAAAAATAGGGATAATTTACAGGAACTTCAGAGTTGTTTTAATTTATATTTCTTATTTTTATCCATCAGGAGCATTTTTGCGTTGCTGTATTTCTTTAAAAATATTATTGTAATTTTATATACATCCATTGAAGTGGTTTTTTTATTAAATATCTATATTAGTTTCTTAAATATGAACCCAAATCATTATCAGAGAAATTTCTTGTAAGATTTTTTTTGTTCCTTAATTGTTTTATTTTTTATTCTAATGACTCTGATTTGGCTTGTGCAAATCTTTTTTAAATTTGTGTAACTGGAATTGTCTATTTTAGGTTTTATGATAATGTTTGTCCCCTATTTAGTTAAAAATTCTTACACTAACTGTAGTAAAAGTGATTTCCTTCCATTCTCCTCTATTTTTTTTAATACAACCTTTTAAAATTTGGCCATAAATCCATTTGGAAATTATAATACTACATGTGTGAGATGTTGTATTTACTAAGTGCCAGAGTGTTTACAGTTTCCTCAGTGTTTTGTTTGTTTGTTTTTTGGTTTCTTTTGTTTTATAAAACATGTTTGTAACTTATTGTCCTTGGATACATTCAATACTACACAACTATGTTTTGGGGGGATCATTAATATATTTCATTGATCAATTTCATCACTTTTTATCTTAAAAAACCCACAGTATTTATGATTACTGCTTGATAGTACGGTCTGAGATCTTATACTGATGGACCTCTTCCTTCCTCTTTTTTCCCTTTTATTTTACTCTATTATCTTTACCATTTGTAACTTCAAGTGACTTTTATTATGATTTTCTCTGATTTTAAAAAGTAATCTGATGCTATATTTATTGGCATGACACTAAATCTGAAAATCATTTAAGTAGAATTATCTTTCATATCAAGTTGACCAGTACTTTATATTATATTAGCCTAGACAAAGATGAGCAATTAATATATCTTCTAATAATTTATCTATTTCTGTACATCTGTAAAATTTTTTGTAATTATATTCATCTAAGTCCCAAGTATATTTTAATGGCTGCATTTTAGATGTTTTAAGAATTCTGTTGTTACTTTAAAAATAACTTCATTTATATTTTTTTGCTCTTGGTTGTTGTTGGGAAAATGAAGAACAATCACTGATTAAGTTTATTTTATATACTGATAATCTGTTGAAGTAGCTATTCTTTTAAGCAATTTAATAGTTGTAAGAATAGATATTGTTGCTTTAGTCCCAATTTTCCTGAAAAGTATCTAAAGTTATTTTTAATAAATTAATTCCTCTTTTGAAATAGATACTTTTTGATATTTTAAGAAAAAAGGATAATTTATTTGTCTTTTTTTATTATAATCTGTTATCTTTTTTCTGAAGCTTTTTTCTCTACCTATTGACATAATCACATAATTTTAAATTGTTTCTTATTCAGTTTATTATATTTAGTTTTCCCAATATTTAAAAATCCTAATGTAAATCTTAAAAAGTTTGTTACAATAAGCTTTTTGGTAAAATGTTAGTAAATTTTTGCATTAATGTTAAATATAATGTTACTTTTATTGAAGAAAATGTTCTTTTCATTTTCTAATTTCTCTCTCCTTAGCTTGTATATCACATTTATGTTTGCTAAAAGAATGAACTGGGGAAAATATCTATTTTAAAGTTTTTTTTAAATAATCCGTATTAACCTGTTTTTCCTCCTATTTCCATAGAAGTTTATTTAAAATTTATTCAAGTTTTTTATCTAATATTAGACTAATTAAACTCTCCATTTCATATTCCATTAATGACTATTTCATATTTTTGTAAGCATTTTATTTTATTTCAGTTATCAATTTTGTTGGCATACAACTGATTAATTTTTTTTTATATTTATACATTATTTCTTTTTCTACTTTTGTTTATGTAATTAGCTCTCTTCATCAAATTATCTAATTTTGCCTATTTTATTATTTGAAAATATATCATTTTATCAATTCAATCTTTTTTCCCAGTCTTGTTTCTTTTTCAGCATTTCTACTTTTGAAAATAGTTGGGATTTTTTAATCTGTGGCTTCTCTATTTCTTTTAAATTGTATGATAAATGCATTGATTTATTATTTTTTTCTTTTGTTGATAAAAGTATTTAGGAATTTTTATATAAGGTCTATGTTGATTGCATCTCAAAAGTTTCGGTATGTTGTTATCATTTAAAAAAATAAAACTATTGTTTCTAAGATTTTTTTTTTTTGTAAAGCAAGTGGGGTTAAGTGATTTGCCTATGGTCACATAGCTAGGAAGCATTAATTGTGTGAGGATGGATTTGAACTCAAGTCCTCCTGAATTGAGGGCTGGTCCTCTATTTACTGTGCCATCTAGTTGCCCTTAGATTTGTTCTCTAAGGTAATATTATTTCATGTTCTTTAAAAGTGGGATTCTTTCTTCAAAAATTTGATTATAATTAATTGATTATAATTTATTGCATTTTGGACAGTAAAGCATATGAGTAATGTTTCTGCATTTTAGAATTTGTTAATGAGTTTTTGAGGCCTTAGAACATGATTAATTTTTTTTTCCCCACTTAAAGCACTCAAAGCTGAAAATTAGGCACAATCCTTTTGAGTCACATTTAGGAAATGCCAGAGGATTATGTGTTTCCCATTCAAAAGTTGCACATTGACATATCCCAAACATTAATATTTTTGCTATCTAAAAATAACTTTTCTTAAAGTATTTCAATCATGAGAGGTGGTTTTACATAGTGATGATGGAATTTTATTTAGTGTTAGGAAGACATAGATTCAAATTCCATTTCTCATACATACACGCTATGTAACACTGAGCTAGTCACTTAACTTCTCAATGCCTCACTCAACTCTGTAACAATTCTGTCATTGTGAAATGAATATCCAAAACAGACATTTAGAAAGGATGAAGTAAAAATTGAATATGTGAAAATATTAGTTTATTTCTTTTAGAAAAAAAAACATACGTTTAGAGCAATGTTATTGAATATACTTCATTATTTAAAATAGCTTTCTGGTACATTCCATTGAAATTTTGATTCTGAGTTCAGTTTATTTTTAGATGACTTCAATAGTTATCAAAATTAAAAAGAAAATAAATCACAAAGCTACACACATCCTAATGGAAGAAGCACTTTATTGATCATGCCTATTAAAATATTCATTTTTCAATCTTATCTATTAGTTATGCAAAGATTTTTTGCTGAATTTTGCCTAGTAAATTTTTATCTTCTCTGATTCCAATACATTTTTTTTGCAAACTAACTGAAAAGAGTTGCATTTGATAGCTTCAACAGTAATAACTAAGGGGGGATAATCTTGTAATCACAATAAATTGGACTGGCTTAATTAAGGATGAGAAGGGTCTCAAATGACATAGCCTCCTCATCTCCAGTGCTATTTCACAGGAGACTTGTAAAGGGAGTGTGTATCCAAATGCCTGCTTCATGAGTTTTATCCAGTTTCAGCTCTTATTTACCTCAAGAGGACATCTATTTTTAAGCCTTGGGATTTGCAAATGATAGTATGTGCTTATGAACTATTCTGTTAATACAAACTTGCTTTTGCCTAGATGTTTTATGTGGAAAAAAAAAATGAGATCAGTATCAACTAATTATCTCATTTCCCACTGCCAATAATGATAATGATGATGATGATGATGACATGATCAGTGGTGATGATAGCAAAGATAATAATAAGATTAAGATCTATTATTTATATAGCATTTTAAGGTTTGCAAAATGTTTTGTATGTGTTAACTCATTTGATACTCACAACAACATTACAAAGTAGGTACTATTAGATATCCATTTTATAAATGAGGAAATTAAGACTAAAAGAGATTAAGTGACTTGTCCATTATCACAGCTCTAGTAAGTACTAAAGGCAGTATTTGAATTCAGGGCTTCTTGACTCTTAAATCTTGCTCACTATTCATTATCCTACTTTGCTGTCTTAGAATCAAATTATATCTACATCAATGAAACATACAATGAAGGTAATAACATTTTCTAGAATTTTCTTTAATAATCACATACATGTTAATATATTAGGTGAACCAAACAACAAAGTGATGAATGCTGATCACTTTTATCTAGCAAAGGTGAGTTCTCTCATCTTCCTCCCCTTTCCTTCTCCTCCTTCTCTTTCTTTTTCTCCTCCTCCTCGTCCTCATCTTTCTCCTCCTTCTTCTTTCTTCTCTCTGTCTTCCTCTTTCTACCTTCTCCTCACCTTTCCTTTCTCTCTCTCTCTTTCTTCCCTTCCCCTCCCCTTGCTCACCTAAAATACGAAGAATATGTGTGTAGTACCAGCTATGAAAGACCAGTTGTGGAAGTGTGCAATGTGAGACAGTGTTTTGCAATAGTGGCTGAATGTGACATGCAGTTGTATTTGAAATAAGCCACATAATTAGCTTAACTTTTAGAGTCATGCCATTCAAGATTATACAAGATTGCTCATGGATTCCTAGGTAGGTATGTTGGCTTTTTGTTACCTCTTTTTTGCCTGTTACATATCTGAAAGGTCCAAGATATCATTGGATTTCATACTTCATTTATGAAAGAATATATTATTTTCAAATACCACTGAAAGACTCATAAATTAAAATAGCCACAAGTTTTTGGCCATCTCCTTGAGTGATCTTGAATTAGAAGAAAGTGCTTAATGGTATTTAATCTGGTTTTTATTTGTACTTTTTTTTTTCATTTTTATTGGGATTTCTCTCAGTAGAACTAGGTTTTCTTGGAATTATTCATATTGCCATCTTTATGAGAAGCCGGATTACCTTTCATGGCTAACATCCTTCAGGTTAAGGGATTATGTCATTGACTCTTTGTGTGGACTTGTGGCCCAGGGATTTGGAGATGAAGGAAACTTCCTCTTTCACTTGATAGAAAAGGGATGATTCTGACCTATAAAAGTTTAAAGTACTCAACTCATTCCTAAATAATGCATAGTAGTCTAAACTATTCAATCTAAACTAATTAGTGGATTGTAATGTTCTCTCTAAAATATAATATTCTCTGTTGAGGTTTTCTTCATTTCAGTTCAGTTCAGTAATCACCACACAAGTAGCCAGGGGTTAAAGTCCAAATCCTTTATTGTTTCTTTCAAAGTCTTGTCTACTTTCCTGGGGCATGGTTAGCTTTTTTATAGTCCAGATCCTTTATTATCACCTTCCTGGGATTGGGCAGCTTTCTGGAGAGCCTTTCAGTCTGGCCTTGACCTTAGTAGGGGAAGTGCAGGAGTCCAGGCCAGTCACCAGGAAGATCTAATTGAATTTCTCCCCTTGGTTCTGAGAGCTTAAGCTCCTGCCCCTAGTCCTTTGCCTTCTCTCTGAATGTCTTTCTGAATCTCCCTGGCTGAGGTTTCTAATTTACATGCTCCACACTGAGTATAAACCAATCATTATATCACTAGGAAACCATTATTTGTTGTAGAATTAAATCAATGCTAAACTAGATTTAACCATTGTATGCTCAATTCCACTTAGTACCTTGTAAGCATCCTTTGTTTCAAGTTCAGAGTTCTGGCCCATAACAGTTGGTCTTCATCACAATATTTGGATGTGTTCAACTGTGGCTTATCAGACCACTTTTGATTCTAATTAATAACTTGTTCCTCAAACTCTTATATTTCAAAGAATATTATGTTTTTTTTTTTTAAATGTACACGGTAAACGGTACACGTTTGAGGAGAGTTATTTAAAGTTGTATTTTATTTTTTGATACATATACTTTTATACAAGGTCTTTCTGATTTAATTTATAGAAAGAATGTCAAGAAAGATATATTTAAGGAGTTGTCTTTATACACAGTTAAATGCAAATATATATTTCTCAATAAAAGTTGTCCATTCTCAACAGGTTTTGAAAGAGCATGTCTATTATGCTTTATGTAAAAGGGTAATTTAGCTTCCAAAAAAAATTATCATCTTATAATTTTATCAAGTTCATCAGAAATCTCCCATAATTGATTTGTTTCTCTAGTGAAGGGATTTTTTTTTCCTTCTGTGAATCTCAAAAAATTAGCATAGAGTATAGAACATAATAAGAGTTTAATAAGTACATGATGAATTGAATTGATAGACCTCATATGCTATTTTAATATCTTAAATATTTTTAGCCTTTGCATATTTCACCAGGGAAGTGCTCCTCTGTGTTGAGCAATTCACTCCTCAGATAGATAAATAAAGCCTTATGTGCTTGTTTTGGACCAGGTCAGGCCTCAAATTTCCTTTTTTTCCTAAAAGCCTTGCTAATGACTTAAATACCACATAAGTTGGGCTTAGCAGGGTCCCTGGTATATAAATCTTACATACTTTCCAAATTAAGTACTTTCTGTGAAAATTTAGACTTCCCATAACCAGGTGGGCCTAGTGCTTGCACTTTTACAACATTTAATTCTACAAAGTATCTTAGATTCTGTAATTTTATGAGATTTTAAAAATGCCTTCTTTGGTGCCATTAAGTGTCACCCTTACACTTTGCCACTTCTTGTCCCCAATAGAAAAACAAAACAAATGAACATAAACCAAATGATAATAAAGATATAAAAGGAATAAAGAAAACAAGCATAGAAAAACTTGGAATTATTAAGGAATCAAGTGATTCCTCTAATAAGGATATATCAGTGTAGGCATACTGGATGGGTCTCCATATAAAACTAATGCAGACAAGATTAGAAAAGACAATAAACTTGGAAAACATTTTTAGAGTCAAAGGTTCTGATAAAGGCCTCATTTCTAAAACATAGAGAATTGATTCTAATTTATAAGAAATCAAGCCATTTTCCAAATGATAAATGGTCAAGGGATATGAACAGACAATTCTCAGACGAAGAAACTGAAACTATTTCTAGCTATATGAAAAGATGCTCCAAGTCATTATTAATCAGAGAAATGCAAATTAAGACAACTCTGAGATACCACTACATACCTGAATAAGTTGTGGTATATGAATGTTATGGAATATTATTTTTCTGTAAGAAATGATCAGCAAGATGAATACAGAGAGGCTTGGAGAGACTTACATGAATTGATGGTGAGTGAAGTGAGCAGGACCAGGAGAGCATTATATACTTCAACAGCAATATTTGAATTGTAAATTATCAGATGAGTAGACTGGTTTTCTAGAGCAAAGAAACTAAAGGCCAAATTGCCAATGTTCACTGGATTGTGGAGGAAACGATTTTTTTTTCTGCTTCATTAACTACAGTAAAACCTTTGACTGCGTGGATCACAAAAAAATGTTGCAAGTCCTCAAACAGATAGGAGTGCCAGATCATCTTATTTGTCTCCTGAGGAATCTACATTTGGACCAAGAAACAAAAATTATTTTTTAATTAATTAATCAATTTATTTATTTTGACACACATTGCTTTAGAATCATGTTGGGAGAGAAAAATCAGTATAAAAGGAAAAAAAAAACATGGGAGAAGTTTAAAAAAAAAGAAAAAAAAAAAAGAAATGAACATAGCATGTATTGATTTATATGCAGTTTCCTTAGTTCTTTTTCTAGATGCAAATAGCATTTTCTGTCCAAAGTCTATTGGGATTGCTTTGAATCACTAAGAAGAATCAAGTCTTTCACAGTTGATTATTGCATATTCTTGTTATTGTGTACAACGCATTCCTGGTTCTGCTTTTTTCACCCAGGACTTTCTAAAATCATCTTGTTTATCATTTTTATAGAACAATAATATTCCATTACCTTCATATACCACAACCTGTTCAGCCATTCCCCAATTGATAAGCACCTACTCATTTTCCAATTCTTTGCTATCACAAAAAGATCTGCTACAAACATTTTTTTTCACATGTGGGTGTTTTTCCTTTCTTTATGATTTCCTTGTGATACAGACCCAGTAAGGCACAGCTGGGTCAAAAGGTATATACACTTTCATAGCCTTTTGGACATAGTTGCAGATTGCTCTCTAGAATGGCTGGATCATTTCACAATTCTACCAGCAATGCATTGGCATCCCAGGTTTCCCACATTCCCTCCAAAATTTATCATTATCTTTTCCTGTCATCTTAGCCAATCTGAGAGGTATAAGGTGGTACCTCAGAGTTGTTTTAATTTCCATTTCTCTAATCAATAGTGATTTGGAGCATTTTTTCTTATGACTATAGATGGTTTGAAAATCGAAAATTGTTCATATTCTTTGACCATTTATCAATTTGGGAGAAATAAAAGTTAAAACCAAACATGGAACAACTAATTGGTTTAAAATTGGAAAAGGAATATGATTATGCTATTGTCATTGTATTTATTTAATGTATCTGCATTATAACGTGAAAAATACCAGGCTGGATTAATTAAAAACTAGAATTAAGGTTGTTGGGAGAAATAATAACAATCTCAGACATGCAGATGATATTACTCTGATGCCAGAAAGAGAAATATGTAAAAGAATAAAGTTTAAAAGCTGACTTGAAATTTAATATTAAAAAAAAAACCCGCAAAAGTAAGAGCATAGCAACTAGTAGCATCACTTCCTGGAAAATAGAGGAAGAAGAAATGGAAGCAATAGCAGATTTTATATTCTTGGTCTCAAAGATCACTGCAGACAGTGACTGCAGACATACAATTAAAAGATGCTTGCTCCTTGAAAGGAAAATTATTAAAAGTAACCTGCATATCACTTGACAACAAAGGTCAGAAAGAATCAAAACTATGCTTTTTTTTTTTCAGTAGCAACATATGATTGTGAGAGTTAAGACTATAAGAAAAGTGGAATCTACAAAATTGACTTTTTCAAATTGTGGTGTTGAAGTAGAATTTTGAGTTGCTTGGGAAGTCAAATTAGTCAATACTTAAAGAAATTAATTAAGGCTACTTACTGGAAGGTGAAATACTGAAGCTGAAGCTTAAATACTTTGACTACATAATGAAAAGATGGGATTCATTGGAAAAGACCCTGATGTTAGGAAAAATTGAAAAAAAATAGGAAAAAGGGATGGCAGATGATGAAGAGAATAGAAAGTATCATGAAAGCAATTAACAGGAACTTGAAAAGATCTGAAGAGATAGTGGAGGATAGAAAGACTTGATGTTTTATGGTCCATGGGGTTATAAAAAGTCAGATATGACTGGATTACTGAAAATAACAACAATGTGTATGCATTTTTGTAAATATACATATTTTTTAGATAATGTATTCAACTTATAATATGAAGAAGACTGCATTTGGGAAATTTTTCAGCACTTTCAGTGACATTAAGCTTTTCCTTGAAATAACAAAATAAAACTCTATAACTTATGGTAGTACAAATCATAGAGTATTACCATCTCCAAAAATTTTAAAAGCTTAATAGCCAATAGAGGCATATATGTGTGTAAATATATATGAATACCCCCAATCTTGGAACTTCTAGTTTACTTCATTAAAAATAATATTGCTGACTGTGAATTGAATGCAAATATCAACATAAAAATTGCTTTATGAAGAAAAGAAAAATACATTGTCCACTAATTTAGCAAAAATAAAAGATAAGACATGGGCAGCCCATTAGTTGCATTAATACTCATACAATAAAAAGATATTTAGAGAAAGGTCCTTAACATTTTGGTGCATTCTAATGGAGGCTTCATAGAAGGAAATGATCAAGAGCTACATTGGATAAAAACAGTTTGGGTAAATTAAATCCCTGATACTGATACTGATGATACTGATACTGATCCACTGATAAGCTCATTAATCCTTTCTTTATCATAATGAAGTATAATGACCATTTTTTCATTTTATACATACATAAAGTATTTTCTGCTTTTCAAAGGTTATGTTGTGCATTTTTAAATAGTCTTATTGAAGAGAAAAGCTATCATTTTGACATAAGCACCTTTATTTCATTTAAATAACATGTCTTGATCACAAAGATGGGGAAGCAAATGCCACAGTTTAGTTCTGAAGTAAATCTCTAAATATCCGGACAAAAATATTTATAAGAAATCAGTTTAACATTGACTAAACTGGGATTTGGAATAAGGACAGTGAGTATAAGTAAGAAGTAACTATTGCTAATTGATTGATACTACATATTTATCCAGAAATGAGGGAGCATTGAGAAATGATTATAGACTAATGTGACTAAATTTTAGCAAACATACCAGAACTTCTACATACAAATTAGTTTTGTCACCTTCAAAGTTCTCACCTTGAGAGGGAATACACTAATTCCAGCAGTGCTACCATTTACTCATTAAATTAATTCTTACACAGATTCTTTAAATATATTCAAAGCTAGTTTTACATGATTTAGGAAATCCTCAGTGGTAGGGAGTCATTTTATTTTCAGGATGAATTTAATGTTCTGAAATGACAAAAAATTATTCAGAGACAAGCTAAGTAAACAAGCTGAATATTACTGAGTGTTGGCAAAAATGTCCCACAAATATTAAGTATACTATTGAAGGATAATCTCTTTGAGGGTAAAAACTTTTATTTAAACTTTGTAATTTCCTTAGTACCTAACACAATATTATGCACATATTATGCACTTTGAAAATATATGTTGAATAAAATTGAAATAATGACATAGAACTTTTGTATGGCTTGTAAAACAGTTTTGAAAGCATTTCTAAAAGAGAAGTGTACCCAAAATCAACAACATCATTATAAGTAGAATAATGGTGATAGTTTTTTTAGTCTATATAGTTTTTATAGTTTACCACATAGTTTACAGATTTACAATAGTTATATTATATTATTTGATCTTCAACAGAAACTTGTAAAATATTTTCCTCATTCTTTCACAGTTGATAAAAATAAGCTTCCGAAAAGCCCAACACTGATGTCTAATCATGGATGGAAGTCATGCTAAGCTCATTCATAGGGCTTTACCAGCTTGCAATTTTTACCTTACTATGAGATACCATATTTGACATTTATTATGAGAGCTTTTGAGGACCCACAGGCAACTCCATGTTGCAAAATATTCTGAGAGAAGGAATTTAATTAATGCATCATCAATATGCCAAAGAATGCCTGTCTCCTGTAACAATCAGGAGTTTGACTAAGATTTCTCTAAGTGACCACATTTAGAATTAAATAAGAAATTATTGCTGATAAATTAATTAAGACTATGGGAAAACATAGACAAGTGATAAGGCTGCATTTCATAAAGCAATTAGTGTAAAAATATCTAATTCTGTAATAAGTAGATAAGTCACCAAGTTCAGCATGAAGTAACCACATAAAGTAAAGCAGTTTAAAAATAAATATTTTCATTATTTAATGCTAGTGTCATTTTAGGGCAAATAAATAGATATGCCAAATTAAAACAAATGAAATCCTAGAGATTTTATTACAGACTAATTAGTGTCAGAAAAGTTTTAATTTATCAAAAATAATTTCATGCAAAGTTACAAATAGCCTTTTCAACATATGCTTATTTCATGATAGAGAATATGTTTTTAATTGGTCATAGTAACATTACAGGTGATAAAATAATTTGTTGAGGCAATAAAATCTAAAAATAAATGTAATTATGAAACTCATTGCTTATAAAATATTTTCAGCAATCTGCTAATTTTTCATATTTGTATCTTAAGGGAGTTATAAATTTAGTGTTGAATTAAAAACAAAAAAAAATAATGAAATACATTTTAAAAATGAAATCTAGATTTACTAGTTGTAACTAATTTGATTTGGGTGTTAAATACTTACTTCTCATTCAGCTGCCTTTCATTCCTCTTATCACTACATGTTAATTGGACTATGACACTTTGATTAATGAGGAAAACATCTGAGGATCCTCTAAAGAAAACATCTTTTAAAATGAAGTTTTTTTTTTAATTTTATGACTTGTAGAATTTAAATGACTTGTAGAAATTAAAGAAATTAAAAAAATAAAATTCCATCTTGATCTCTGAGAGGATGAGAACCAGAGGAGATACAAAAATTAAAAACACAGCCCTTGCCTTTTTGGGGCTTGAAATCGAGTACAATAAATTACATTCAGACATAACCAAGATATTAGGTGATAGGTAATGAGTAATTTAGACATTTCAAAGAGGTCCAGAGAGTGAAGCGCCTTACTTGACTAAGGGATAAAGAAAAGCTTCAGAAACGAGATGGTACTTAAGGTGGACTTAAAAAGAGGGAAGAAATACGAGATGAGAGTTTCAGATATGTTCAGTACAGATAGTGGGACTGATGGAGTGACAGAGAAAGAAAAGAGAGGAATAAAGACCAAGCTAGCTTTATGGATGACAGACTACATGAACAGGAAGTAATATGATAAAAAGCCAGGAAGGTAGGAAAGCACCAGATTACGAAAGGCACACAGAGATTGAACTTGAGTCTTTAAGCAAACTAGTGTAATGGAAAAGATAGATCAGAGGAGTGATATGATCAGATCTGTGCATAAATAATATTAATCTGATCTAGCATGAAGGCTAGATTGGGGGAAGGAGTAGAAGGGAACAGAGAGTAGAAGCAGAAAAAATAAACAAACAAAAAATTATATATCTAAAAAAAACCCAGCTATTGTCGTAGCCCATGTGGATTGTAATGAAGGTCTACATAGTACTAAAGTTACAGTAGTAGGAATAGAGAATAAGGAATAGAGAAAATTAATATAGCAGAAAGATCCTTAGATTTATAATCAGAAAAGTTGATTTGTCTCTGGTCTGTGCTATTTACACCATAATCTTGGGCAATTTCATTTTAAGCCTTAGTTTCCTTGATTGTATAATGAAGAGAGTACAATTGATCTTTGAGGTTCCTTCTGATTTTGCCATTCTGTGAAGAGACAAAATGCTTGCCTGTCTCTTCAGCACTAATTCTTTATATTTATCACCTTCATGCTCAAAGCACTAAGTATTTTTTGAGAAAATAATTATGATTTTTAGATATAATGGAGGAGTAATTCTCATGTATAGAAGCTGCATGACTGGGCAAGGATTCTCCTAGAGAAAGGCAAAAAGCTAAATATTGCTTCCTTTTTTCTCTTTTTTTTCCCCTTCAACTCCCTCTCTTCTGGCTTTTCTTATTCTTTTTCATCTTCCCCCTAATTTCTTTTCCCATCTCGCCCTCATATTCTCTTTCAATTACCTCTTTCCCTCTTTCTTGACCTTTCTTTTCCCATCCCATCTTTGCTCTCCTCTCTATTCACCTTTAAATTTTTCCTCTTTCTCTTTAATGCCTTCACTCACCTCTACTTCTCCCTCTTATAGGGGTGCCCTATTAAGCCAGAAAAGAGAATCCTGCACATTCTTGAAAGTGCAATGATGTGATGCAGAAATATTAGTAAATCATTAAATGGTTATTGAGCCCTACATTTTGTCTTCCTGTCTATACCCAATAGAACTCATTATTTCCTTTCCCTTTCCCAAAAACAAAAACATTTTCTTCCCATTTTTCTTATTTCTGTTGAGGATGCCATCATTTTTCTACTCACTGCAGCTTCCCAATCTCATGCGACATATGTAATTACATGTTAAATGAAGTTCAAATGAAATAACACATGGGAAGTACTTTGAATGAGTGAAAAATATTTATTAAGCCCTTACTATGTACCAAGCAATGTGCAAACCATAGTCTGGTATATAAATAATAACTTTTATTAATTATCTCTTATAACTATTTTTTTCTATTCCTTCCTAGGGATACCACCATAGTTTTCATCATCACTCTCCTGAACTCTCCTGAATAGTTTCTTAAATAGCCTCCAGGCCTTGAGTCTCTCTCCTCGGGAATCTATTATTTTCCTTATCACAAAAGCTCCTGTGGCTCCTAACTGAACTATAACATAGAAACTCATTTGGCATTTAATGCTTTTTTTGACTCAGCGATAGATTATACATTTCTTCCCTTTATACCTACTATTATCCAGTATTTCCCTTTTTGCTGTTCTATACCTAACATATTCCATCTCCTTTTTCCATGACTTTGTAAAGGCTGAGACCCATGTTTAAGATCCATCCAACCTCCTCATTTCCACCTCTTAGAATCTCATGTATCTTTTAAAACTCAGCTGAAATGTTACCTTCTCATTTCTTGATTTTCCTTGAGTCTCAGTATCTCTTTGATTTTCCTGCACTGCTTCCTGCATTCACACTCTTTCCCATTACCAATATTATGTTATATAACAATAGACTGGTCAAACTCATTCCTCCTGAGTATGCACAGAGTATTTAACTGATGCAATCCTCACTTGGGCTTTAGAACATGTGGTATATGACTATTTCTGGTCTGCTAGCCACATGGTATTGAAATTCACTTTTGATTGCTTACTGAACTGGAAATGAGTTCTTAATCAAAGGAAATCTACTGGGACAGCTCTCTTTTGTCTACATTTTGCCCAAATGGAGGAGGCATTTTGTAAGCTTTTTCTTCACCCAGAGAGGGAAGGAAAGATTGGATTAAGGTCTTTATCTCACAACAACTCATACCAACATGTCACCTGTTCTTTGGGTGTTTTCTATTCATAACTATAGGACTATTGGATTGAGATGCCACTTTGTGAGCTTTGAAAGGTAGGGAGAATGAGTAATCAGAAGTCTGGGAGACTGAAGTTATGACAGATTTTGTGGATAGCTGAAGCTAGTTCCAAAGTCCTGAGAGACATGTTTGAACCAGTCTAACAGGAGGGAGAGAAAGACAGGAGAGAAAGAGAGAAAGAGAGAGAGATTGAGAGAGAAGAGAAAGAGAGAGAGAGAGAGAGAGAGAGAGACAGAGACAGAGACAGAGACAGAGACAGAGAAACAAAGACACATATCCAGACAGAGACAGAAAAAGAAGGAAAAAGAGACACAGATGCACAGTGTCTTAATTGGCTAGTGTCTTAAATCAGGAGACAACGAGTTTTATTCGGGATGGACAGGAAGACAGACTGTTAGGCTCAATAACCATTTAATGACTTACTAATATTTTTGGATTGTACCATTGGCTTTCAAAGGATGTCCAAGATCCTGTTTTCTGGCTTAGTAGGGTAAAATTCCTTTAAATGACTCAGGAAAAGTCATTCTTTGCTATGTGGTTATTAGGGTGAGTGCTTTAAAGCCCATGTGGAGATTTTAATCAGCCAAGCACCCTGTCATGAGAGCTGGCTTTGGCTAATCCCTAAAACCACATACACTCTGCTTATATTGTATTAATGAACAAATATGTAAATATGTATACATATATACATATATAAGTGCATATATAGTAGAGACTATGTTCTTGTTGATGGATTAATTCCAGTGCTTTCTATGTTAATTTATCTCTCGTGAAAAAATTGTAAAACTGGCATGCTAGTTCTTTATTTCTGTGATCTATGATATAAAGAAATAGTCATTTATTTCTTGACTTTTACAAAAATTGTTCTACATATATTTTAATGACAGCACAATAGGACACAAAACTGACTCTAGCACAGAGCACAATCTATGCTCTGTTCTCATGAGTCCCATAAGGAAATTCAAGTTCATTTTTTTTGTGTGTGTCATCCTGGATGACACAGAACTTTTCTTATACTACTTAAGGAAATTTTTAAAGATTTGATGTCATAAAAAAGAAAAAGCCAGTCATATAATTCTATTATTCTGACCTAGAATGCAGATTTTTTGCTTATAAATAGGGACATATTGTTATCATATCTTAGGTATTTCTTATTACATTTAATCAAATGATATAATAGTTATATAATTCCATTTCTTATGCTAATGCTCACACTGATGATTTCAATTGTTGTACAGATGACTCTCATAAATAGGTGAAAAAGTAGGCATACTGATTGGCAGTTGTTAATGTTTTCTTAGTCTTTTTTTAAAAACAAGTCTAAGATTTGCCACTCCCCTCTCCTCTAGTAAACTTCCCTTCTTTAAATATATTATAAATCTATTCTCCAGTGCTTGCCAAATATTTTTCATTAAACATGAATCCCCAATATATAAGTAGTTGCTCAGTTAAAACTGCTTTTACCATCTTAATTCTCTATTTCTGTCTCCCAATACAATTTATTTCAATTTTCCAATACATTTTATTTCTCAGTCCATCTCCCGGTTTATTCCCAATACAGCTAGGATGATGTGATGGTTCTATTGCGATTGATTATGAAAATTGTTTTAGTAATCATTACAGATCTTTTCCACTTTCTCCTTCTATTTCTTTCCCTTCTATTTTATACCACAATATTTTTCAGCATGACTTTTCTTCTTTGTATCTCCTGTCAAGCTTCCTTTGTATGGGTTTTATCTTCTGCTGCTTCAGGAGACAAGGTTGATCATACTCATCCATTATCTTTCTTTGTATAATTTTTGAAATCAGTAAATCACAAAAAGGCTTTCATAAATGAAATTTTACAACAGACCCCATTATTGCCTTTTCACAATTGACTTAAAGATGTAGAAACTATAAGATCTCATTGTAGTTATACTTTGTGGATTATGAAAAAAACAAACACTGAATTCAATAAAGCAAAACATGATTTTAAAGATTCTTCTCTAAAGAAATATCTCCCATACATATAGCAAAATCAGTCTTTGAAATAATCATGTTAAAATGCCCTTCTGATGATAAATCATAAAAGTAGGTTGTGTGTGAAACAGATAATACCAAAGATATTTGTCAATTTGATTGAGGAAATCTAATGCCATTTGCAAGTTTAAAAGAGTTAAGTGAAGGCATTCAGATGTCTATGACATTTTGCTGATTACATAAACTCCTGGAATAGTTTAGAACCTCCTGAAAGCAATCTATAGTCACTCAAAAAAAAAAAATGGCCTTATTATCCATCCAGGAAATACCAAGTAAAGGTCGAATTCATTTTCTCCAGATTTCAACATATATTTAAATGGAAAACCCATAGAGTATGCCATCAGTTTCCATGCCTGGAGCAGATATACATATGGACCATAAGTTGGACCAAGAATTGAACAGAAGGAAGAGAGCAGGCAGAAATGCTTGTGGTAAATTATAATGCTCCTTCAATTACCCTAAGTATAACATGAAAACACAAGGACCATCTTTTTAATAGCAACACTCTGCCAGTGTTATTGCAGTATGGCAGAGAGCCAGAGTACAATTGTCTCCAAAGAATTAAGAATGAATAAACACAGAGAGCAATGGAGAAGTACATGATGAATGTTGAGTCAGCTGCAACATATAACCAATGAGAAATTTCAAAGAAGAATAGATTAGGAATAATATATAAAGTGAGGAATGGTGAACAGCAAGAATATTTCAACAGTGTTCTTATCTCATGAGAATAAAATGAGAAAAGCTTCCTAGAAAATGGACAAAACCCCCATACCTAACTTATAGACGGACATAGACAAGGGTCCAACAGGTTGGGCAAACATGAATGGATTGTCATCAACATCACTAGAAGGAACTTCTTAATCTGTGAAATCATAAATATCCTTTTTAGTGTTTGGAAACTTGCTGCTCTAACTGAAAACAAAACAGTAACAAGGAAGATAAAACAGGAATTTCTTTTATAAAGTTTGGTAAATTATCTAAACTTCATTAAGGTTCATATCAGTTCAATTTCTGGGCAAAGATTCTGACAAATTTTTATTTTAACCAAACCAGTGCAACCCTAATCATGATGCTAGCAACCAGCTGTGTTGATTCACTTTTATCCAGTACATAGTTTTATTGTGCTGCAGAGGAAAAGGACTTCACTTTCTATTGTTCAGTCAAGAGTATTTTTTATCAGAAACAAAATATGCAGGCATTATCATTCTGGCTGAAGTCCACAGGAAAGCCTTGGATAACTACTTAGGTTTGTGCCCTTTAAGCTGGTTACTTATTACTAAAAATAAGGAAACATTTCTTTCTTTCTTGTTCTATTAGACTTCTTTGTTTTTTAAAAGAAGAAAAGTTTAAAATTGTCTGATATATGATAATTAAATTTTGTGATTCAAGAATAAAAGTGTATCACCATGGAATTGACTGGGTACCTATCTGCACATTATTTTGTGACAGGGATTGAAAATAATCATATGAAAACATGGCATAAACTGTGTGCATGTAGTGGTGAAATAAAAAAAAAAAATCAAATGCTGTTTAGACCTGTAATTGATAGAGGAAGAGTCCCCAATGGTCCAATTATCCTCTATCCAACAGTTGCATATGTCAAGTTGATTCAACAGTGATTATAAAGGTTATACCACCATATTTAGTCTGGCTCCATCAATTTCACTAAAAAAAAAAAATAACTTCAGCTGCCTTTAATTTATTTTGAGTAGAAAACAGTTTGTTATTTTGAGTTCCCAAAGTAAATTCTTTAGGGAAATTCTTACATCACCATATTTCACATCATGAAGCAACAATGGATATTTTTGTACCCTTGTATGCATGTATTTCATTTAACACATAACTACATCTCATAAACATAAATTAATCCAAACTCTGATGAAATTCAAATCAAATTCAATACAGTGAAGATATAATTCTACTATGTATATATTTTTTAAAAAATAAGTACATTAACTTTAAAAACAAATAAAATTGTGATCTTACAAAGAGTGTTTTATACCTTCTAATTGAGTTACAAATCTATTCAATCGGCAACTGATAATGGAAAAAGCAGCTCATTCCAAAACAGCATTTGTTGCTATGTTAAAAACAAAATTACCTTTTTATAATTGCTGTCATATTATAGTCCTAAAAGACATTTCTTTTATTATATTGTTGACTTCTTTTATTCTGAACATAAGAAAATGAAACAAACATTTCTGTAACATAGTAGAATAGGGAGAAAAAAGATTACACATGAAATTGCAACTTTATTATGCATGCTACTTTATTTAAATATACATTAAAGTTAAATGTAAATTTCTTTCCCTCCCTCCTTTTTTTTCCTTCCCTCTCTGTCTCACTCTGGCTACCTAGAGATGGCTACCATTACAGACAAAGATATGTATGTGTGCATGTGTGTGTGTTTGTGTAAAACCATTCCATACTTTTATTTATCAGTTCTTTCTCTGGATACAGAGAGAATCTTCTTTTTAGATCTTTTGTAGCTAATTTGATTTGTTTTAAACATCACTGACATGTCATTCTATTTTATATCATCTTCATAAAATAGATTTGCAAGACAAAATGAATAAGGCAGTAGACAAAGAGGCAGGAGACCTAGGTTTAAATCCATTTGAGCTTCATAATAATGAACATAAATCATAATCTCTCACAACCTTTTTCTTCTTTAGTAAGGATAAGGTAACTTGTGTCCTCTACTTCATTAAAATGATCAATCAATGAGTGTTTATGAAGCACCTATGTGCCAGCCACTGTTCTAGACACAATACTGTACTACGCACTGTGGGAGGACAAAAACAAAAGTGAGAATCCCTGACCTCAAGTGGTTTATATTCCATTAGGAGAAATAACATGAACACTATATGAACATGTATATACAAGGTATACACAAAAGAAATACAATGTGATTTTTGTGAGGGAAGGTGCTTAAAGGAATTTTCATTATAAGGAAAGTATTTTGCAAACAAAGCTCTATAAAATGTGAGTTGATAATGTTCTATATTCATCTAAAAATTTATTATGTGAGGTACTTCAGCTGAAATAAGGCCTAAGTATATATATAAAAAAATAGAATAAATCAGTACAGCCTGCAATCCTATGTTTCCTATCCATACACTGGTAAAATTTCTAACTTCATTGAAAATTGCTTATCCTGTTAAATGAATGTTCTATTAAGAAAAATAGCTCTCCTTATATACATACATTATCATGTTCTGTTTTCTCAATTTTTTTTAATCAAACCTAAGTCTCAAAAATTCAAGGCCAATGTAGGGTAATTCCAGTAGGTGGAGAAATAGTAAAACAAATATTCAGCCTGGCTATATATATGTGTGTATGTATTTGTGTGTGTGTGGTGTACGTATATACTTTTATTTATTGTTATGGTTATCTTGTAATGAAATATGTATAAATCATATGAGTTTAATTTTAGATTGACAAAAAAAGCATTTCTATAGATGAAACCATTGTTCTATAGAGTACATACCTTACTTTAAGATAAAAGTGAGAATTCATTTAGCCTTCAAATTTTAGTCTCTTTTCTTGTCCTACTTCCAGAAGTTTGGTCTTTTACAGTACAAGTATTTAAGAGAAAGAAATCTGAGAAACTAGCTCATCAATGGCGCCAAATTTGACAGAAAAATCCTAAGTGATGCCTTAGGGAAAGCATAGAGCACAGTATCTGGCAATTTCAAACCTCATATTAGGGTCATTTGAGATTTGAGAGACAAGCTTATCTAATAATGTCATGCCCTTGCCAACCAACTCTTGCTTAGCATGACCAAAATTTTCACTATATTGGAAAGGAGCACTCTGAAAAGCTCTTTTGCCTAGCAGTAGGACCAAAAAGATAAAATGGGTTTTGTCTTAGAATCTAGGTAAATTTCTCTTGAGATCACATTAAACTGTCAGAATCAAGTAATCTGTCAAGTATGTGTTTGTGTAATCCAAGCATTAATTATCTATAGCTCAATATCCAACTAAATCTAAGAAGATTTTTCTAATTCATTCTAACCAGGGCTGGCACTCTTAAAAGTTATTACTTAACTAGAGAGGTTGGATTTGCTTTAGCAGTATCCTATCACACCAATAATACCATTCTCTATTGTGAAAAGAAATTTTCATCCCCTGAACTCTGGTCACAAAAAATCTTGCATAGACCTACTTAAGAATTCTAGTCCAGTGCAGATAGTAATGCAGATGGCCCAAAATGGAAGCCCCTGAGATAGCTTCCAGAATGAACATCAATGCACAGGCTCTCATTCTGGGTAATTGCACTCATTCTAGATTAACCTGGAGATTCCTCTAGATCACTGAAACATCCGAGTTTGGGAATGGAGACAGTTGAAGATCACCTTGAGTATTGAACAAAGATTCATCATTATGGGCAAGAAGAGCATATCAGAAAAAAGCAGATTGCTCAGTACATTGATATTTACTGGAATTAGATTTTCATTGGCTGATAGTAGCTAAATATGCATAAAGATAAAACATATACAAAATTTATTTTATATTTATCAAGTTACTACCAAAATAAAAAATAACAACATAAAGAAACAAACTCAAGTACAACAATCTACTTTAGAGATAGTACTTCATACTTTATACAAGAAAAATATGTGCAATAATCTTTTAAATTGCAAAGCACAATATATATGTAATATTCTTGTTAAGGATGGTACTAATAATTTCATCAAACATGTTGATGCGCAATATTTTAAACCTGAGCCCTCATACCTCATCAGTTCCCTTTACTCTTGGGTCCTTACTGAATGAAAGGTGGAATGTAGAATTCCTCCCAAAACCTCCATTTGAGGAGGGGAGCCAAGTCAGTTATCTCTTCATTTTCCTCCTAGCTCTATCCTTCAATCTTCTCCATCATGCATCTGCATCAAGTACCTCCCCAAAACTCCTTTCAGCTTTCTTTTGAATGTTGTCTTCCTCTGTTAGAGTATAAGTTTCTTGAGTGCAGGAACTCTCTTTCTTTTTCTTTTTTTGTATCATCAGGTACTTATTTCAGTTCCTGGCATGTAGCAGGCATTTAATAAATCTTAAGTGACTGACTTTTTGAAGAAAGACTTTGTAAACTTCAAAATTCTATATAAGCAAGAAATATTAGTATAATAAGGACTATTTTAAACAGATTTAGATTCAATGCTATAATTACCATGCAATATTCAAAACAAGTGATAGTTTCAATATAGTCACAATTATGTTTTTATTCTTTGTGTGTATACACACATATATACACATTAGGTCAAGGAAGGCTGGGGCTCAAAATGGTATCTAATAATCTTATATAATGTTGAGAAATTGCACCAGAATATTTCTCCCTAAGCAGAAATGCTGGAAAAATTCAAAAGAATTCAGAAAAACGTTGTAAGACTCCACTTACATTCACATTTAGTTTACTTGAATTGTTTGCAAAGTTCTATGTGGCTGAATGAACCTAGTAATAGGAATTTTACAACACAGAATAGCATAGAAATTAACAATAACTTCTTCCTAATTCTTTTTCCTTTTTGTGGGTAAATAAAAAGTCAGTGTTTTAGTTTTTAAACATTTTTTGAAGCTGACAAATTATTTACTTTTTCTCCTCTTTTAATCACCTTTCTATTCTAACAAATTTATTTAAGAAATATAAATTTTTTTTATCCTTCGATTAGCTAATAATTTTAGAAAGAAATGCCAACAACTTAGAGTAGGATTTTCATCAGTTTAATAAGTTATGGACATATTAATATAATACATGTACGATTGAGTGAATGAATGAATTAATGAAAAATACCCACTATATGCCAGGTGTCAGATGCTTTGCAAAACTCTAGGATAACAACAAAAAAGAGGTATGATCCTCTTTCAAAGATCTAACACTGCATAGTAATAGCAAAAGACCCTTCAACTAGCTCAGAGTCTGCTTGCCAGCTTATCAAAAATTATTTATTTTTTTCTGAGAGACAATGGATCATATGTCTCAATGTATCAGAATTTCTCATTTGTTTTTCTTGAAATGAATATTTAAGTTGTGGCTATACAATTTAGTAGCAAAACAATCAATAAAAGCACAGACATAAAACATTATTTAAATTTTGCATTGAGAGAAAGATCACAACCAAAGTCACCTTGATCATCACCATAACTTTTTCTTACTTATTTAATTATCTCTTATATATACAGACTACATATCTTGGACAAATCATTTAAGGTGAAATGCCTCAATGCCTCTCAGCTACATAAATTATAGAAAAAATTCAGATCTTCAAAAAGAGTGATTTCCTCAACAGAGAATTCCAATACTGATGAAATTATTGATCTAGAACTTTTACCCTCCCCCCCAAATTTGTTTTCAACAAAGAAAATAGGTGATCCAAACCCAGAGAAGTTGATAAATTATTAACAAGAATATTAACAACAAATAATTTTCAGAGAGAATAAGAAGCACAGGAGAGCAGCACTCAGGAAAAAAGCATCAGAAATTGGCAGAAGGCAGGGGAAAGGAGAGTTCTATAGAAGAAGCATATGGAAAGCCTCAGTGAGCCCAATGTAATCATGGATGCTGCATCCAAAAGAAGTTCTCAGTTATGATCAGCATGTCAGCAGCATTCTGCATACATGTGGAGTAATAATATATAGGCTGTATTTTTCATGCTTCTTCTGTCTTTACCTGTTGCAATAAAATCTTCCCCTGCTGTACTGTGAGGACAACATGCAGAGTAAGCATCAGCCTTCCATTATAGACCTAATATTATGGAACCACTGCTGCGCTCAAGGTTTTGGGCCACTGTACCCACTGCTTCTCTATAAAGGGGCCATGTACTCTAGAGTCAGTAATGTAATTCAGATCAGGATCTGAGGAGCATGGTCTCTGATGAAAGGGGTACCTTTTCTCACTTTCTCATTAAACTTATATCTGAGGTAGAGATAAGAGTTAATTTAAAGCTTGGATTTTGTCTCATATCTTAGTCTCTCCCAAAAGTAGAAAAAGGTACTCATTGTGCCATAGGAATTAAATTTGGGGCAAGTCTTTATTTTGTACACACAAAATAAAAACTAAAAGAGATTCACAGCATATGTTAACAAGGCAATAGGATTTGATAGCAACTTATAACTGCTGTTATAAACTCTTGGGAGGCTGATTCTGAAAACTCATCCAAACATAAAGCAGTTTCCAGGACAGCAGATTAGGGAGTATACATTTCATTTTACTTGATTTTTTCTTAAAGTTTATGAATTCTGGCAAGCCATGATTAGGCTTTAGCTCCTCTCTTCCCTAATACAAAAACTTCCCTTGACTGTCATGCAGTTCCAATCTTTAAGCCTAGAGTTTCTGGACCATTCCAAGTCACAAGGTCACTTTTAATATCAAACACACTCACTTTGAAAGTGATATCCAATTATCTATTCAGGACAGAAAGTGTCTCTACACTAATGAAAATCATAAACCTAGAACCTTTCCTCTTCATCCCACCTAAAAAAAAAATTAAACAAAGAAAATAGGTGATGCAAACCTTGGCAAAGTTGGTAAAGTAATAATATTTTCTTTTGAAAGGAAAACAAGACTGACTTAGGTATGAGTTTGTCAAGATGAACTCATGCTCTATGTAGGAGATGAGGTTGGATGAGAGAACAGAACACAGCCCATAGAACATCATTCATGTTAGAGTGCATTTCTTAACAAATGATACAAGCAAAGCAAAGAGATCACTTTGGAGGCTGCCTTGCCATTTATGAACTGGTCCTCCAGCCCATTAGCCAACAAAAGTATCTTCCATCATTTAAAAGTACCCAAATTAAAGGCACCACATGGCCAGAAGCAGTTATTGCCAACACCACCAAATGTTAAGTTACTATATATCTAGAATTCTCAGAAGTTTCTCAGGAAAAGCAATGGGACATATTCCCTTAATGACATCTACAAGATAACTAACCTCTACTATATAGAGACTGTTTTCAAATTCTTGAAGGGGACTACAAGCTTGTAAGCAAAAAAAGTCTCTCAAAAGCTATAATATGAAATAATATTTAAAAAGTGATTATCACAATGACTGGCACATAGTAAATGCTTAAGAAATGCTTATTTGTTTCCTTCCTAATATAATGGTTACAGTAGTAAATAAATACTACATGCTTATTATATTGTGAATGTGACAATATTCTATATACTATCTTCAAAATACTGCATTCTGATAATCTTATATAATGAATCAAATCATTTACAAATTATAATGTATCTCCAAATTGCTTCCATGTTCTCAATTTTTAGGTCATTTAAAATTTTTGTCCACAGACAAAAGATTTGCAGTACAGTTGCATTAAATACTACATAATGGTATTTAATTGAAATAAAGATAAATTTATTTTCAAGAGCTCACAATGAACTTCATAAATTGAATAAATTGTTGAAATATTAAAAATGTATGTTTTAATCAATTTCAATCCACTATTCTATGCAGTCTTCATTTTATTCAAAATTGCTCATTATATGCAATATTAATTTTATTTTTAAAATTTGAATAGATGACAACAGTAGTTCTAAAGCTGATACATACTACCCACACAACCAACATTGTTTGTTACAAGGTAGTACAACCTACATCTTCCCTTTGAGATTTTCAGAATATCTTGAGGAATTTGAGTATCTTTTCTCTACTTGAATTGGATCAAGTTCCTATTGATTGTGTCCCCCCATTGATACATGGCAGTGACTAGTATCTCATTTCCATTTAATCTGCATACCAGATGACTTTTACTAAAGGAAATTTACTTTGACAGTATAACTAGAACACATGCAGAAATATTTCTCCCCATACTTCAAGGTTACATTCACCCTCATGTCACTTCCTTTTCTGAAGAAAGTGAGCTTACTATTAGCACAGTTCCTTCATAAAATTGGTCCCTCCCGTGTCATGTCCAAATGACTGTCAGATGAGTCTATATCTCAGTTTCCCTTGACAGGATCATGAAATCAATCAGCAATTTAATCCAACAATCCAAGGTCATTCGTTTGTTAACAAGCCAAGTGTCTATAATGTGCCAGTTGTTAAACTTGAGGATATAAAGAACAATAAAAGCAGTTCCTACTCTCAAGAAACTAAGAGTCTAATGGGACAAATGACATGCAAACAGCTATATATTAACAAGATATAACCACAAAAAATTGGAGATAATGAACACAGAGAAAAGAATTAGAATTAAAGGGGATTGGAAAAAGCTTCTCACAGAGGGTGAGAATTAAAATAGAAACATAAAGAGAAGCCAGAAGATAGAGATAAGGAGAAATTCCAGGCATGGGGAACAAATAGTGAAAATGTCCTAAATTAACAAATGAGGTATCTCATGCAAAGAACAGAAAAAAAGATCATTGCTGGATCTGAAGTACATAAGAGAGTAAGTTGTAAAAAGAAAAAAAGACAGGAAGGGGACTTATTATGAAGGGCCTGGAACACAAATTAGAGAATTTTATGTGTCATACTGAAGGTAAGATAGATTCAAGAGATAACTTTGGCAGCTGAGTGTAGGATGAATTGGATTAAGGAGAGATTTAAAACAGGAAGGTCATAGCCAGGATTTTGGCATAATCCAGGCATGGAATAATAAGAACTTGTAGCAAGGTGGAGCAGTTCTAGAGTAAAGAAAGAGGCATGTAAGAGAACATTTGTAAAGATAGAGTTGATTGGACTCAACAACAGATTAGATATTGAGGTAGGGTGAGAGTGAGGAATTGAGGATAACATCTATGTTACAAGCCTTAGTGCATAGAAGGATGCTAGTATCCTCAATAATGATAGGAAAATTAGGAAATGGAGAATGTTGTGGAGAGGAATTCAGTTTTAGACATATTGGATTTAAGAAATCCATAGGACATTCAATTCATGATATCTAATAGGAAGTTTGATATGTGACAATGAAAGTTGAGACATATTAGGGCTAGATAAGTACAAACCTAAAAATCATTATCAGAGAGATTTAGTCCTTGAAAACTAAAAGTCACCAAGCAAAAATAATTTAGAAGGAGAAGGGAAAGGATCCAGCAAAGAACTTTGGATACCCATAGTTTGTGAGTGTAACCTTGATGTCTATACAGCAAAGGAAATTGTGAAGGGGGTAGATAGATGGGGGGGAGAAGAAACAAGAGAAAGTAGTTCTGTGAATACTTAAGAGAGAAGAGAGTATCAAAGGCAGCAGAAGTAATTTGGGAAAGAAAAAATTCAGCTGAATGATGAATTCTGAAGGTAGACAATTAAGAAGAAAGTGAAAGGAGAGAAGTGGAGAAATATAAATGGCCTTTCCAAAATTTTAGCACAACAGTGAGAAGAGATATGGAGCAATAGTGAAGATGAATGAATCAGGTAAGGGTTTTTTGAGGATGGGAGAGAGATAAACATGTTTGTAGACAATAAGGAAAGAACCCTAAGGAAAAGGTTTTTCCTTGGAGTATTAATAGTGAGCTAATTATAAATACCTGGATGTCAGAATATTACAATGTTGTTTTTGCCTTCCCTGGATGCCATGAGAAAACAAATCAAAAAGATCCACTCTCATTTTTAAAAAGTCAAGGAAATTAGTTTAAAAATGACTTAATTACCTCTGTTGACTGTGCAGTGAATTAAAAAAAAGATTCATTACTCCAAAGCAATCCCAATAAATTTTAGATCGAAAATGCCATCTGCATCCAAAAAGAGAAATATAGAGATTTCATGTAAATCAACACATCCTCTTTTCACTTTTTTCCTATTTTTTTCCCTTCTGTTGTGGTTTTCCTCTTTTGCTCTGATTTTTCTCTTCCAACATGATTCACAAAGAAAAGTGTTTGAAAAAGTTAATATACATGTTAAAATAAAATAAAATACACATGTGGGAAAACAACATTAAAAAAAAAACTCATTACCATGTATTTAGGAGACCCAAACCAATTACAAAATGGCCATTTGTGGCCCATGGTTTCTCCAAGGCCCCTCTACTCTACTTGAACATGATAGTCCAGGAAGAAGAGTGATCTGTCTTTCCACACAGTGATGTACCATCCAACACTCTGAATCTGTGCCAGAATCCATACAATAGAATATAATTCAGTATACAATAGATCTAATGAGATAAAATTATTGAATATCATAAGGATGTTGTTTGGAGAAAATCTTATCTACTTGACCACTATTTGTTATAGAGACTATGAAGATAATTTGACAGTGAAATTGTGACACTGAAATGCTTATTACATTCAAATGTATAATAAGATAAAGGGACCCTCATGTTGTACTGGATACAGAGTCAACTACAAAGTCAGGATAATCCAACTCCAAGTGTTGCCTCAGACCTATGACAGTTTATGGGCTATGAGACAAGTCACTTAAACTGCTTAGTTAGTGGCCCAGGCATCTATTCAAAACTATAAATTTCAAAGCAGTTTCAGATTTTCATTCATAAAGTGAGTTTATTCACTAGAGCTCTCTAGATCAATAAAATTAAAAGTTTCAACAAAAATAGCAATAAAGAGAGGAATGTTAAGGAAGAAAAAGATATAAAGTCAATAATTTAAAATCAATTGAGTTTTTTAAAAAGGCATTCTCAACAAAGGCAGAAGTCTTTCTTATTATATGTCACATTATAATTTGATTTAATAAAGAAAAATCCTTCAATTCCCTCCCAACAAATTCAATAGATTTTGGGATAGGGAGAGAAAGGATTTCTATAGAAGAGAGAAAAGGGAAAGGGAAAACTAAATATAGAATTTGGATGATACAACTTTATTTAAACATCACCATCTTTAAATTTGAGCAACTACCATGAGAAAGTACTTTCAATATGGAAACCCTAAGTGATGCAGAAAAATTGATTCAAAGGAAAGTCTTTCCAACTTGTAAGTTCTAAAGGAAAAAAATGTGCAAAAATATTAGTACTATCTTAATGCAACCATGCACCATAATTTCTTTAGTCTTTCTCCAATCAAAAGGGCATTCATAGTTCTCTGATATCACAAAAAATATGAATATTTTTGTGTATCTGGAAACTCCCTTTTTGGTCAATGATTTCCTTGAGGTATATAACCATTAGTGGAATCTTTGGGTCAAAGTATATGGACATTTTTGTCACATTGCATAATTATAAGTTGATTTTCAGAATAGTTGTATATTTTCATGGCTCTAGTGTGGCTCTTTCACAAGTAATCTGTATGAGCTTGATCGATTAACTTCTGTTGTCTTCATGACATTTTCTCCATCTGTCTAATAAGGTGATTAAACTAGAAAACTTTTATGTTCCCTGTCATTATTTGATCTCATGATCTATTCAATATAAAGTTGATATCCCCCAGCTGCATGTGATGCTTAACTCCAAGTAAGCAGCACCATAAAATAATTGCTTGTGTTCTGAAAAGGGAAAAGGAACCGAATTATATTTTTAGTTAATCCAGTTTCATCAACCCTTCAGAAGTATGACTGTTTTCTTTACTCAATGTATTAAATATTAGATAGTTATATACTTTATTATTGAAGAAAAATGCCTTGTTGCCTTGCTTTGCCTTGTGATTGTTTTCAGTCCTCTGACTCCAATTTATATCACTAGTTCACATATCACAATGAGTAGATACCAAAGACAAAAATATTTAGTGAAAAATTTTAAAATTGCTAGACATTCACCATCTGCCAACTGAATTGTCACATGAAATCAATTGCTAATGTATAAAAAATAAGATGTTCTCATGAAAGATTAGGTTGTAATATACTGCATGTCATAAAAAGTAATGCTATTTCATCATTTAATTCCCTAAAATCAAATCCTCAAATTAGTAACCAAAAATTTACATTATATTTAATTTAGATTTCTAATAAAAAAATAGCAAAGTAGAGGCAAAATTAAAGCAACTTTAGAACTGCTAAAACTTCATGAATATAATAGAATATGAACAATATTTAAAATATAAATAAGGATTTAGTTATTTAATAGCTCTATAAATGTGCTCTTAGTACCAGAAAAATTGCTCATTATTGGGCTATGCCTATGTATACCTGTATCTTCTATGGTTGAGGGGTCCTTGATTATATATCGTGCCCTTGCTTCATGACCTCCTTCTTTTGAATATTTTCTCTCGCTACTGAAAGCTAAAGAAACTTTTTTTTTTTAATTTGCTGAGTACTGGAACAATTGTGAGTTCCTAATGACCATGCCTCATCTACCAAGAGTTATTTTATTTTTCCTCTCCATGGCTGTGTGGCACTCCCATTAGTGTTAATTTACATATATTGAGCTTCCTTCCACACATTCATTATTTCAAAAGTAAACTTGATTAAAGCTATCATGTGTCTATACTCTAGAGGATAGTCTGCTCTTGAGCTATAACCATAACTGCCATTAGCACTAGAGAGGGCTACATGTATGTGCAGAAACAATAAAATAAGCCCAGAGCATGGCCACATGGTGACTTTAATCAAGTTTACTTTTCAAGTATTAAATGGACCAAGCGATTTTGAATGTTTCTGGCTACTCTCTAAATCTGGAATTTTTCACACTACATTCAAAAGTGGAGTTTCTGTCAAGTTCTAATTTTATAGTTGTCTACAAAGATTCTACAATATGAAGTAAATGGATTCCCTAAAAAATAAGGGGAAATTAGAATCTAACTTATCAATATGTTAATTAGAGAAGTGTACTTAAAACAGTTGTATTGAAAATCAGGAGAAAGAAATGTAGTATTTTCTTCTGAGTATAAAAACCATTGTTACTTAAACTGATTTTGTGTCACTAAATGGAAAGGCATTCCCAGAATAGTCAGACATGATTTTTTTCTCTCTCTAATATCATCAGTCTATTTTCTCATGACATACTAACTGTAACCTATAAAAATGATATTCTATAAAGTCACATTTTAATGTGAAATTCATAAGAACTGAAGCCATTTTATTCAAACTTATTCTTATATAATTACATAATAATCAAAACATAAGTAATATTAGAGAAAACAATAGTTGTCTTAATTATTATAATGAAAGGCTAGCCTAAATGGCAGACAATACACCAAAATGGAAATCTCAAGATTTGAAGGTTATTTTCAACTTTTCATCCATATAGTCTGTCTAATGAAATCTGTTCCCCTGCTTCAGAGATAGTAGAGTATAATGATCCTTTGGACTTCAAGGCCTGTGTTTCTGGGCAAGTGCTTAAATTCTATGAGACTATTATTTCATTTCTAAAATAAAGATAATAATACTAGTAGCATAATAGCTGTTACAAGATATGTATGTATATTAGCTATAACAAGATGATATGGACGTATGTATATACTAACTTTAAAATGATGTGTCCATCTTAAAATGACAGGTATCACTATCTGTTATTTCAAGGGTATTTCATATCATTGATATGGTTGCTATTTTATGTGCGTAGTAATACAGATGCACATGTACATGACAGTATTGCCCTACTCTTGTAATGGATGATCTTTTTGAGTTTCTATAGCCAAAAATTTTCATCTTTTTATGGTCAGCTTTCTGATGTTAATCTAATCAACATGGACTTGTCCTCAGATGATTGACATATAATTTACCATATAAGACTCAGCTTTATAGAAACTACAAAAGCTTTATAGGAACTACAGCAGATAGAGCTTCTAAGAATTTAACTCAACTCCACATCTAGATGAAGAACTTGAATAAGACTTTAGTGGAAGACTTGCATTTCAACTTATTTGAAATAACGTCTTTATTTTCATACTGTATTAGAATTTACAAAGAATTTTCCTCATAGCAGCCATGTGAAGTAGACATAATATTAGACATGATATTATCATGCCCCATTTCACAGATAAGGCTATCAAGGCTCAGAGTCAGGCAATAAAAGTGGCAAAGAAAGTCAATATTTAAATCAAAGACTTCAAATTATAAGACTAATGGTCTTTCTACTAAATTAAATGACTTGGGAAATTAATAATTAGCAATTACAAAGTTCTTTGCAGATCATAAAGAACTGTTCCCTACAATTTCTCTGTGAAGCAGATAGGGTCAGTATTATTATTTCTGTTATACAGATAAGAAAGCCAAAAAACCCAAAGAAGTTAAATTTGTAAGAATATCATTACATATATCTTCATTAACACCAAAACACATTTAAAAATATTTTTCTTAAAAAAATATCCTATCACAATACATAAAAATTCTCTAACAACTTAGCCCCACTAATTTAGCCTTTTTGATTAAAAGAAGCCAACTACAACATTCCAAGCTGAAAACTAAACAAGTATCACAACCAACTGAATGGTATAGATAAGAAAAGAGAGATGGAACAAATACTTATGCTATACTGAGCTCTTCACAAATACAATAGCAATACAAACTTATGAGGTAGGTGCTATTATTATTACCATTTTATTATTAAGGAAACTGAGGCAACAGAGATTGTAACATTCCCACAATCACACAACTAGAAGGATTCAGAGGCTGAATACGAACTTGGACCTTTCTGACTCCAATCTTAATATTCTTTCTATTGAGCCAACTAAATTCACTGGATTAATGTTCTATTCTGTCAATATTTATTTGTGTCTCTCACAATGATAAATAAACTAGTATGTTATCCTGTTATCTTCTAGATTGATGAGGTACATATACATGAATTGTTTTAATAAAATAGTTCTATAAACAAATCTATTTTCTGATACAGGTATAAGGTATATGTTACTCAGTCCCTATCTGGCTTGATTCAGTAAGTCACCAAATATATTAACTACTTTTACTGTATAAGGCACTGGGCTGGGCACTAGGGGCACAAAGACATAAACAAGAAAGAATCCATCATGAAAGTTCTTGGATCCTACTTTGAAACACTTTGAACAAGTTGATTTCTGTTTCAATTTTTAATTATATAAAATGTAAAAGAAAATATATTATTGCAATTCACTTATACAATATTTATATTGTATTTTGGAGATTGGAGATTATTTAATTATAAATAACAAAACTAGAGAGGTTGAATGCCCATACTGCTCAACTAGTTAGTGAAGTGTTGTAGTTTTGAATCTTGCTCCTCAAGCATACCTCTATTCCATATGACATTTTTCTGGTATGATTTTATGATTTTGGTCTGATCCTGTCTCAATTTGCATCTCTTAGCACTCCTCTTTTGTTCACTACTCAGTAATATGTAATCTCTTATTTAGGCTGAAAAAGAGGGATAAAGAAATATTCACCCACCTTGTGTATGTGTGTGTATATGTGTGTATGTGTGCGTGCATGCAGACACACATGTTTTAAGTACTAATCATCTTGCCACTGTGGATTCAGGAGATTTAAAATCATCCTAGAATGACTTCATTATTCCACTTACTTGTATTTTCTCCAGCAAAATTCTGTCTAGCAATTTTTTTACATCTCTACTAGCATTGTTGTCCCAAGGAAAAAGGATAAAACAATTCATTGCTGAAATCAGGTGGTTAAATTTTTCCAGTAGGTGAAGGATTGCCTCATTTAAGTTGAATATGCAAGGAGAAATGGTGGGAAGGAGAAAAGTCGAAAAAGTCAATGGATTTGGAAAAAAGTTGAGTTATAACTTTAACTCTTTCAAAAATGATACCTAATACTGTACTATTTTACCTATTACATGGTTGAATTTGTTTCAGTTGTCTGGATATTCTTTCCTTAGACAAAGCAAACAATATTTAGCCAGCAATTGCAAATAATTTGGGGTTCAAAGTATTTAAGTGTATATGTGTAATAAGGAATTTTTGTTTTGGGGGAAAAAAGACCAAATTCTTGCTTCAATGACATAGGAACTGAAATCAGGCCATGAAGAAGCAAACTACCCTTTAAATGGGAAACCATAAAGCACAAATATGTCGAAGTGATACATGTATGGTATAACTACAAAATAATCAGAATGATTTTTGTGTATGGCTTAAGGAAAACAGTATTATTATTTTATAGTCATCTTTCTGTATCAACCATTCATTTTATTGACTAAATCCAAGATATCCTGAGCTGGATGATAAGGGATGGTAAAAATGATTGGGAGCTTGAGCATATTTTGAACCTATCTTTAAAGCTTTTTCTAAGTCATCATTCTGAGTCTCATGGTACCAATATTAAAATAGGTTAAGCATTCATACCCACAGTCGTTTATGATTTTTTTAAATGAAAATCTGATTCTGAGCTAGTGCTCTGCTTAATGCATAACTTCAAAATAAATCAAGGGCTTTTTAAAAGATAAAAAGCAGTTCCTTTAAAAGAAGATAAGTTAACAATTATCAATGATATGTATTCTCAGTTCCAAGGGCTTGCAGCAGGAGATTGAGGATTAAAAGCACTCTACTTAGGAAGGTTTTACAGTGGGGAGCTGAGTTATTTGTATGCTTAGTACAGCCCAGTTGCATGTTATCATGCAACTAAAATCATGAATAGAATGATAGCCTTAAGTGTTAACTTGCAGTAACTTGCAACAACATGGTCAGAATTTATTAGTAATGGAATTCATCTAGGAAAGAGTTTTTAATTGCTTAAAATAAACCATTTAAATGAAAGAAAACATTAAGATACAAATATGATATTTAATGTTTTCTTCTCCATGTGGGTCTTTCATAATTATGATTGAAATCACAATCATATGATTTTTATTATCTGTTTCTGAAGATAGTGTTACTTATGAGTATGCCATCTTGAAGACTTTTGAGTTTTTAAGAGTCTACTTTAAAGAATAAAAAATCATTTATCTCTAGCTAACTCTTTAGGAAAGAATAGGTAACTGACAATAAAGGCCCTTGAGAGAGAAACACAAGTTAATTTTTTGAAGTGAGAGGCAGAGGTATGGACAAAAAATAGGAAGACACTAAGAGAGGAGATAGGAAATGCAAAAGATAAAGTTCAACTATCCCATAATTTTTCTTTGTGTCTTGTTCTGCATAATTGTGATGAGATTAGTTTGTATGCTAATTGTTTTTTTTCTTTTTTTCATAGGAGAGAAGGGGAATATGATATGAGATATTACTGAGATCCAAGAATGAAGGCCTAAAAGTCATGACACTTAAATATTTCAGGTTTTATTTCTTTGAAAGAGATACTCCCTCCACTGGCATGGATTGTTATACCATTGCAACCTAGCAGTCATCTGTGTCCAAAAAAATTCATGATTCTGTGGTCAACATATGCATTATGATATAAGGCCTGCATTAGAAGCCTTTATAGTTTAGTAGAGTTTAATTGTTTATTATTGACAGTCTTCAAGAAACTAGGGTCATTTTCACACCAAGATGAGATCTCAGAATAGGATGGATGCCTGACACATATTCAAAGGGATATTTGGTCTCATTGATTCAGAACTTCTTACAATACTCTCGTCTGTTCATCCTGATCAATTCTTAACCACATTTTCCCAAATTTTTGTCATAGGAGCTCTTCACCCCATATGCAGGAAGATTTTCCCACTCTCTTCAATGTTCAAAGGAACATTATCATCCACTATCTTTCATCTCTTACTACTGTCATGTGACAAGACTATTTCTTCTTTCTGTCATATAATTCCTTGATGACATCCTTTATTTGTGTTCTTGCTCAGAGGTCTTGCTTCTTTATATGTTGCATCTCATTTCTACCCATCAGATACATTTCCTCATCTTCTGCTCAAGCAGAATCTCTTTGATGGCATCTCTTTGATGGCAGAGATAGGTGACACTTTAGTGTAATACCAATGAAGTTTTAGCAATGATGCAATGGGGCTTTTGCTTTAGAGTGAATCTTGGGGTCAGCAAAAGACCCTTGTAATTTCCCCAAAACAATTCAGTCTATTCTTTTCCTTTTCAACTATGATTTCAACTGACTGTCCATGTATATTGTCTTTAAACTATTGTAGAAGTTCTATGGAATAACTAAATGAAGCTTGCAATATGGGCAATAGACATTCTTAATCCATTTAGTCTTTGCTATATAAATGAGATGGCCAAATTCTTTTGAGTTTTACAGGTAGAAAGAAATAACTTTTCTCCTCCCAAAAGCCAGTGGGAGATTTGAGTGAAACCTTTTATGATAAGCATTGGTACTATTGAATTCAATTACTTTCTTTAGAAAAATTGCTGTTTATATAATGTAACAAATTATTTCAGGGAATAATTCTTTTGTGGTATTTATGTCAGTTCCTTATGTATTTCAAATATTAACTCATCCTCAAAGAAATTTGTTGTCAATATTTTTCCTTATTTCATTTCTGATTCAAATTATATTAATTTTATTAAATACATTTCAATTTTATGTAATTAAAAGTATTAATTTTATCTGTTATCATCTCTATCACTTGTTTGCTCAAGAATATCCACAGTAATGCAGTATGTACTATCCATCAATTTTAATTTCTTTATAGTATGCCCTTTTGTATTTGTCATCTTGTGTTTATTTGCAGCTTGTTATTGAGCTAAGTCTAATTATTTTCAAACTGCTTTCCAGTTTTCTCAACTTGTTAAATTCTTTGTAGTACTTAGTTTATCAAGTACAGTATTTCTAAATTGACTTTTGGATGATCTGCACCTTATCTGCTTCATTGATGAACTTTTCTATTTTTAAATCAAGCACTAAAACATTCTGATTAATATTACTTTGTAATATACTTTGAGATATGGTTCTTCTATGCCTCTTTCCTTCCCCACTTTTTCCTTCTGTTATTATTTCTTTTAGGATTCTTGATGTCTTCTTCCAGATGAATTTTGATACTATTTTCTGTAATTCTATAAAATAAACTTTCTTTTCTAGTTTGCTTTATGTGATATTAAATTTGCAAAACAATTGAAACTATATTTTTTGCATAAAATTAGCACAATTAATATCTTTCCAATTATTTGTCTTTAATTCTGCAAAATACAGTTTTGCAATTACAATCATATAATTCTTTTGGATGTTGTGGTATCATCAACACACATTTATTGAGCTCTTTCTACATGCCAAGCCCTTTGCTAACTATTGAGAATATTAAAAAAAAAAAGACAAAAATATTCTTTACCCTCAAGAAGCTCTTATTCTAATATACGAGACAACTTGCAAGTAACTATGTACACACATGTTATATACAAAAAGTATGTAATATTATAAGTAAGCAGAGAGAACATTCCAGGTACAAGGTGAGGTAGGGAGGAGGATTTGGGGAGAATACAGAATTTGAAGATAGAATACTTTATGTAAGCAATACCAAATAAACCCATGTGATCATAGAGTAGAAGCAATTAAATTGTAAGAAGACTAGAAAAAAGACAGCAGGTTGTGAAGGGTTTTAAATGTCAAATAGAGAACATAATGTTAGATTCTGGATGTAATAGGGAGCCTTTATAATTTATTGCTCAGAAGAGTGAAATAGTTAAACCTGTTTGCTAAGGTGAATGTTGAAAACTATCATATCTATTGCATGCATTTGGAAAAAACAAAATGCCATTAAAAAGAAGTCTCATCATCATCATCATCATCATCATCATCATCATCATTATTAACCACAAGGTATCTTACAATGTTTCAGCAATCAAAATTTATATTCCTTTGGACAAAGCACCTTCAGATAAGGTAAATTCCCATCTTCTCTGGAAGGACTAGACAAACTGTGGTATATCAATGTAACAAAATACTATTGTGCTATAAAAAATGATATGTGTAATGAACATAGAAATGCAGAGAAAGATCTATCTGAATTGATGCAGAGTGAAATGCACAGAACCAAGAAAATATATGCAGAACTGTAACAATTGCAAATGGAAAGAGGTATATATACCTCCCAAACTCAAAACTAAATATAAGAAAAACTATAAAGATCAAGCAGAACTTAAATGAAGAGAGAATCTAGAATACTACTAATTCACCCCCATTTTCTGGAGGTGAGAAGTCCATAAGAAGTTCATAATTATCATCACTAACAAACTTGTTTTCAGACTTTTTAAAAACATATTTGTCAGTTGTACTGTTATGGGTTTTGCTTTCCCTCCTCTCTTAAAAAAAAAATGCTATTTGTTACATGAACTGGCACTCTAGGAAAGGAGGAAGAAGAGGAATACTTGGGATAATGATAATGTATGAAACATAAGAGAACAATAAAAACTTATTTTTTAAGAAAAAAGGAATAGTTAAGCTTGTATATTAGAAAAGTATTTTTGTATTCTAGGGAAAATGCATTAAAATGGCAGAAAGATTAGAAAAAGGAGACCAGTTTGAAGTATATTTTAATAGTTCAGATTATAAGGTTGTGAACTGCAATTGTCATTGCTTGAGTAGAAAGGATAGGATGTACAAGAAAGATGTAAAAGTAGAAATAATCAGACTTAATAACAAATGAGCTATGTGGTATCAAAACAAATGAGTAGATGAGGATGACACCAACTTTGTAAACTGAATAAATCTTAATGCCTCCAGGGGTCCTCAAACTTTTTAAATAGGGGGCCACTTCACTTTCCCTCAGACTGTTGGAAGGCCAGACTATAGTAAAAACAAAAACTTTGTTTTGTGGGCCTTTAAATAAAGAAATTTCATACCCTGGGTGAGGGGGATAAATGTCCTCAGCTGCTGCATCTGGCCTGCAGGCCATAGTTTGAGGACCCCTAGGACTATTACAGGAAAAGAAGGGGAAGTAATAGGAAATTGGAAGGAAAGGAAGAATTGCAGAGAAAAGATAATGAATTCTGCTTTGGTCATTGTAATCTCCCCCTCAGAGGTTACTGGCTGCCAGTCTTGCCTAATCTCAGGCTTTGATCCCTGGCCACTGGGACCTCACTGAGCAGTGGTTCTTTACTGCTTACTTAGTCCCAGGTCTTGGGAGATCTCTGATCACTGAACAGTGGTTCTTGTGTTCAACAGATCTCCTGGACACAGCAGCTTGTGAGCACAAATCTTTATTCCATGTAATCACATCCTGCACTACTCACAATACTCCTGCACTCCCCACACTCCTCTGCACTCCACCTACTTCTTGCTCCCCACTACTTATATTGGTTCTATGAGGTCAAACACATAGCCAATAAAAGAAGGAAAAGCTTCCGCTCATGAGATAGTCCCTACTAGCTGCAGAGCTCATCACATCCAAGTACTTCAGGCATCAAAGCCTTTTTACTTCCTCATTACACTATGCAAGGTTCCTCTGCGGACTTACAAGTCATACTGAGTCTGAAATGTTTGTTACAAGTGACATTTGTTACAAGAGATATTAAGGTAGGATGTATAGAAATTTGAATACTTACCTAAAAATGATAATAATTGAATCTATGGGAATGTTGACATCAGGATCAATACAATAAAGTGAGAAGAGAGAAAAGGACCCAGGATAAAACCTCGAGGGGATACTCATAGGTAAAGGACATGACCTGGATAAAGATCTGCAGAGGAGATGAAGAAGCAATCATACCAGCAAGAAAAATAAATAAATCAAAGTAATTTCAAAACAAGCAGCAAAAAAATAAAGCCAAAAAAAATAGAGAGAGAGAGAAAGAGACAGAGAGCAAAGGAGACGTGGAAATAGAAGAATAAATTATCATAGGTGAACTTATTCAAAGAATTTAGTCAAAAAGGAGATGATATATAATATATGGAATGATAGCTAACAAGGATGTCCAGATCAAGTGATAAGAACAATTTATTCAATAATAGCAACACTAAAAACAAACATCTCTGAAAGCTGTAAGAATAATATTCAATAAAAGACCATTCATAATTATAGAAGACTGATGATGGAGTATGTTATCCATTAGAAGAAGAGATGGTTTTAGGATACAGAATGAGACATATACAAAATAAAACCATTATTTTGCTTAACCATGCAAGATATTTGTTATGAAAAAATTCCTTTTATTTTAATTTCCAATGGAGTGAGGAGTAAGAAAAAAAGGAAAGATTAATTTAAAAAACAACAAATGAGGGGTACTATATATGTGGAATGCTGCATGCATTGTCACTGTATTATTATCTTTAATTATTTTACTGCTCATGAATTAGAAATAATCTGTAAATATTTTAATGCAAAACAAAATACATAAAATAATATTTTAAAACATCTAAAAAAGAATGAGGTAACATGGAAATATTAAGAGGCATTATAGAAGAAAACATTAGATGGGATACATATTAAAGAGGAAATGAAGAATTATGAAATAGGATAAACAGTTCATGAAGAGAAACCATTTTCAGAAAGGAAAAGCTTCATTTCTTCATGTGAGAGAGAGGTGAAGAAAGGGATATAAGAGGAAAGTATCTGTGAGGTGTGAAATCTGAAAGATAGAAAGAGCTCTCAGGGAACACTTTATCTTTTTCAATGGAGTACAAGTCAGGTCATCAGTTAGTAAGACTTGAGGACAGAGTAATAAGGAAATTTGAGAAGTAATAGAGGTCCAGGTAAATCAATAGTAAATACATTAGAGATCAGGGAGAATAAAAGGATTATGTAAAATAAATTTGTAGGGAGATCAAGAAACAAAAGGTGTGATTTTCTCTAGCTTTATTTAACTGCATTTATACTAGAGGAATAATCCCAGGTTAGGATTTTATCAAGAAATGATTATGATTAGCAACTAGGCAAGAGGAAAAAGGATTAGAGAGCAGAGCATTTTATAATATTGAACAGATTCACCAAGTCATTCAGATAGGGAAGAAGGGAAATGTAATCAGATCAAAGATGTTGGCTTCAGAAAGGGATTAGAGGTGTCAGTGAAGACAAAGAACAGGATTGGAGAACATAATGCATTTGGAATAAAAGAAATTATAAAAGATCAAAGAATTTCAGAATTCATGAATATAGAAGTAAAACATATGTGAGTAATAGCAAGAAAAAGGATATAATTATCTGTGTATAGCTCAGGAATAAGTTTAGAGTATTTGAAAGAGTACCAGTAAATATGTTTAAGTCTCCTAATTTGAAAGCAAAAGATGGGATAGAGAAAAAGACTACGAACTAGGCACTGAACTCAAGGAATGGAAATCATGTAGACTCAGGAAATGGGACATTAAAGCAATTGCCAATATTACTATATATGGTGAAGTCTCCTAGTAAGAGAGCCAGAGATGAGATGAAGAGAAATATTATAATCTAAGCACTTAATTTTTTTGATAAGTAAGTTAAATTTAGGAGGGGAGATTAAGGTATTTAAAAGTGCACCCATCAATATAACCATAATAATAATACTTACTACATGCCAGGCACTATGCTAAGTATCTTACATATATCATCTTATTTGATCCTCACAACCACCCTGGGAGGTAAGTGCTATGATTATCCTCATTTTACAGATGAGAATATAATATAATACAATATTATATTATATATAGTAGTCTCTTTATGTAAGAGACAGAGATGGATGGAGACCAAAACTGTGAGCTAGACCCTGAACTTATTAAGGAAGAAAGGACTGTATCCTTGGACCCAGGTTATATCTTTATTTTCTTTTAACTAACTGGAAACCTGTGAATAAACAATGAGATGACTGATGCCAGCTCCAATGATCTTGTGATGAAGAGAGCCATCTACACCCAGAGAGTAGACTGTGGGAACTGAATGTGGATCACAATATAATATCCTCACTCTATTTTGTTTTCTTACTTGTTGTCTTTCCTTTTTGATATGATTTTTCTTGTGCAGCAAGAGAACTGTATAAATATGATATTTTAACATATATAACATATATTGGATTGTTTGCCATCTAAGGGAGGATGTGGGGGGGGGGGAGAAGGTGAAAATCTGAAACACAGGGGTCAATGCTGAAAATTTTGTCATGCATATGTTTTGAAAATAAAAAGCTTAAAAAAAAAAAAAAGAAACTTGTGGATATCTGGTTTGTATACAGAGGGTCAACCCTGCATAAAGATAACATAATTTATTATTAATGAAGTCTCTTGCCAGATAAAGTTCATGACTACAAAAGGTTATCTAACAGCATGTTTATTTTACTTCCTGGGACTTCTTCCTGCTGCCAGATATATGTGCTTTTTCACATTCAGTAAGTTCTTCTTCTTCTTCTTTTTTTTTTTTTTTTCTGTCAAAGGCTCTACTGAAGGTTATTGTGTAGTTAACCTCTTCTTAGAGATTTTTCTCTTGTTTCCTTTACCCATATTGCTTCATTGTGTTAGGAATTTTCTTTTGTCTACATATATCTTCAGATTCAATTCTACAATAAAGGGTTATATTCTCCATACTCTTACACTCCTGGATAAAATGAGTAGATTCTGCTTGATTTTAGCTCCTCTTTAGTCTATCTGTATTTGCCACAGTTTTGCTACATTTTTGGATGGGATGGTTGTCTCTTAGTGTCCTTCATTGCCTCATATAATCCTCTTCTGAAACAAGGAGATTCCACCCTCTGTTGTAATCTCTCTCTCTCTCTCTCTCTCTCTCTCTCTCTCTCTCTCTCTCTCTCTCTCTCTCTCTTTTTTTTTTCCCCATTTCCTGCTGGTTCAGTTTAGGAACTGATAATAGCCCTATCTCAGTATCATTTTCCTTCAACAATCATCAACTAGGAGTTAACTTGATCTTAGATGAATTTCTAGTAGGCCTTGAATTGTTAACAAAGAATATGCTGACTTGAAGATTCCTGAAGGAAATTTTGTTTCACTACCTTGTTTCGGTTGGCGTAATCACTTAACATAGCCATGAAATATCAAAAACTAGTCTCAGTCCTTCGGAAGTTCTCTCCCCTTGATGCTATTCTATTCTGTTTTTTTGGAACAAAAAAGAAGAGACAGCTTCAGAAATCTTTGAGAATCCTGAGGAATATGGATACCACTTAAGGTAAATCTTGGTTCTGATAAACAAGAAACTATAGGAAACAGACTTTGGTCCTTGTTAGAGCTTTAACAAGCCAGATCTGAAATCCTGTTGATCTCATATCTTATTTGTCAAAAACTGCTGATTTCAATCTCTTCTGGTGCCCATAACAGAATACACTTAGGCTTCTGATCTTTACTTTTATGCATTCTAGACTGAATGAAAGAACTTGTTGATATTTCCCTTTGGTTTTATTCATTATTGCATCATCCAGTATTCTTTCCTTAAAGAAGCTGGGCTAAAAAGTAAAATTTCATGCCACCATCTTGAGTTCCTAAACCTATAATTAATCCCTACTATGACTTGCATTTCTCCCATTTCCCTTGTATTTTTTTTTTACTGCATTGTCCCCAACACCTTCATTACCTTCCATTCTTTACAGTTTTTATCACTACAGTTAGAATTTGCACCAATTTAAATTTGTTATCTTTTCTCCTTGAAATCCTTGATCGATTGTTACTCATAATTTACCAATCTCCATCTCCACCATCTGCTTTAACTCCTAGTTCTATGTTCCTCTGGAGGAATATAGAAATATGTTCTTGATCCATCTTGGGCCTTTACAAGTTCATGTATGTTAATCTCAGTTAAATCTTAATGATTACAAAGAAATCCTTTTATTTTTCCTGCTCATTCTCTTTTACTACCCACAAAAGTGATTACAAACCTTCTCATATCTCCTCAATCTTCCTGTGACACCTCTATATCCCCCATATAAGCAGATGAAGTTACTCTCTATTTACTAAGAAAATTGAGGTCATTCGCTGTGAGTGTTCTCTCTTTCCTACTTCACACTGCACCTCCCTTCTTATAGTGTCTGAGTAAAATATGGCTCTTCTCTTTGTCAAGGCCAAACCCTCTACCTGTATCTTTGATTAAATTCATTTATTTTCATCAGAATCTTGTTCTTTTCATCATTCCTTATCTCTCACACACATTTTCAATCTCTCCTTATCTACTCAGCATTTGTCTGCTGGCTACATTTTCAAATGTCACATCCTTAAAAACCTTTCACTTGACCCTTTCATCCTCTCAAGCTATTGCTCTATACCTCTTCTCCCATTCATAGTCAAACTTTTAGAAAATGTACTCATCTGCCTTCTATTTCTTATTTCACAGCCTAACTAATGCTATTATGACTCTACTACATAATATATTGATTTTCAATCAATGAGAACCTATGCAAAAATTGACATATATTAAGACATAAAGACCTCAAAGTCAAATATAGAAAGGCAGGCAGAAGTAGTAAATGCATTTTTTCAGATCACGATGCAATAAAAATTACATTCAATAAAAGGCTGGGGGGAAAATAGACCAAAAAGTAATTGAAAACTAAATAATCTCATCCTAAAGAATGAATGGGTGAAACAGCAAATTATAAACACAATCAAAAATTTCATCCAAGAGAATGACAATAATGAGACAATGTATCCAAATTTGTGGGATGCAGCAAAAGTGATAATAAGGGGAAATTTTATATCTCTAAATGTTCGCTTGAAAAGTGAAGATCAATGAATTTGCCTTGTAACTAAAAAAGCTAGAAAAAGAACAAATTAAAAATCTCCAATCAAATAATAAAAGTGAAATCCTAAAATATAAAAAGAAAAGCAAAATTTAAAATAAAAAAAAACTATTGAATTAATAAATAAAATTAAAAGTTGGCTTTATGTAAAAAGCAATAAAATTGATAAAACTTTAGTCAATTTGATTAGAAAAAGAAAAGAGGAAAATAAAATTGTTAATCTCAAAAATGAAAAAGGAGAACTTTCCACCAATGCAGAGAAAATCGGAGCAATAATTAAAGGTATTTTGCCCAACTTTATGCCAATAAATTTGATAACCCAAGTGAAGTGGAGGCATACCTACAAACATACAGATTTTTCAGATTAACAGAAGAAGAAAAAAAATATTTAAATGGTCCCATTTTAGAAAAAGAAATAGAACAAGCTATTAATCAACTCCCTAAGAAAAAATGCCCAGGACCAAGTGGATTTACATGTGAATCCTACCAAACATTTAAAGAACAATTAACTTCAATACTATATGAAGTATTTGAAAAAATAGGGAATGAGGGTTTCCTACCAAATTCCTTTTATGACCCAGATATGGTACTGATACCTAAATCAAGTAGGACAAAAACAAAGAAAGAAAACTATAGACTAATCTGTCACAATGAATATTGATGCAAAACTCTTACATAAAATATTAGCAAAGAGATTACAAAAAGTCGTTTCCAGCATAACATACCATGACCAAGTAAGATATACACCAGAAATGCAGGCCTGGTTCAATATAAGGAAAACTATTAGTATAATTGACTATATCAATAACCAAATTAACAAAAAATATATGATTATCTCAATAGATCCAGAAAAAGCATTTGATAAAATCCAATATACATTCCTATTAAGAACACTAGAGAGTATAGGAATAAGTGGATTTTTCCTTTAAACAGTCAGTAGCATCTATTTAAAACCATCAGCAAGCATCATATGTAATGGGGATAAACTGGAACCATTCCCAATAAGAACAGGGATGTTACCCTGTATTACCATTACTATTCAATATTGTCTTAGAAATGTTAGCTTTGGCAATAAGAGAAGAAAAAAGAGATTAAACTAATTAAGAGTAGGTAATGAGGAAAACAAATTATCACTCTTTGCAGATGATAGGATGGTATACTTAAAGAACCCTAAAGAATCAACTAAAAAGCTATTATAAGTAATCCACAACTTTAACAAAGTTGCAAAATACAAAATAAATCTACATAAATCATCAGCATTTTATACATCACTAACAAAATCCAATAGCAAGAGATACAAAGAGAAGTTCCATTAAAAATAACTGTATATAGAATAAAGTTTTTTGGAAATCTATCTGCCAAGGGAAACTCAGGGACTATATGAGCAAAACTACATAACACTTTCCACACAAATAAAGTCAGATCTAAACAACTGGAAAAATATCAAGTGCTCTTGGATATGCCGAGTTAATTTAATAAAGATGACAATACTATCTAAAATAATCTATTTATTTAGTGCTATAGCAATCAAACTCCCAAGAGACTATTTTACTGACTAGAAAAAATAACAACAAAATTCATCTAGAATAACAAAAAGTCAAGAATTTCAAGGGAACTAAATGAAAAAAAAAAAAGGTGACCAGATCTAAAACTATATTATAAAGCAGGGGTCATCAAAATTATTTGGTATAAATAGAGCAGCTGATCAGTGGAACAGTCTAGGTTCACAGGACAAAATAGTTAATGACTATAGTAATCTAGTGTTTGATGAACACCATGTACCAAGATAAGGTCAAAATGGGTTCATAATCTAGACATAAAGAATGATATTATAAACATATTAGAAGAACATAGCATAGTTTACCTCTTAGATATGTGGAGGAAGAAAGAATTTATGACCAAAGAAGAGCTAGAGAACATTATTGATCACAAAATAGGTAATTCTGATTATATTAAGTTAAAAAGTTTTTGTACAAACAAAACTAATGCAAACAAGATTAGAAGGGAAGCAATAAACTGAGAAAACATTTTTATACTCAAAGGTTCTGATAATGCTTCACTTCTAAAAGATATAGAGAATTGACTGAAATTTATAAGAAACCAAGCCATTCTCCAATTGATAAATGGCCAAAGGATATGAACAGACAATTTTCAGATGAAGAAATTAAAACTATTTGTAGTTATAGAAAAAGGTGCTCCAAATCATTATTTATCAGAAAAATGCAAATTATGACAACTCTGGGATACCACTACACACCTGTCAGATTGTCTAGGATGACAGGAAAAGATAATGCTGAATGTTGGTGGGGATATGGGAAAACAGGGACACTGATACATTATTGGTGGAACTATGGATGAATCAAACCATTCTGGAGAGCAATTTGGAGCTATGCTCAAAAAGTTATCAAACTGTTCATATCCTTTGACCCAGAAGTGTTTCTACTGGGCTTATATCCCAAAGAGATCTTAAAGGAGGGAAAGGTTCCCAGATATGCAAAAATGTTTGTGGCAGCCCTTTTTGTAATGGCAAGAAACTAGAAACTGAATGGATGCCCGTCAATTGGACGGGCAACTGGAGAATGGCTGAATAAATTATGGTATATGAATATTATGGAATATTATTATTCTGTAAGAAATTACCAGCAGAAGTGAAATGAGCAGAACCAGTAAATCATTATACACTTCAACAACAATACTGTATGAGCATGCATTCTGATGGAAGTGGATTTCTTCAACAAAGAGAATTCAATTTCAATTGATCAATAATGGATAGAAGCAGTTACACCCAAAGAAAGAACACTGGGAAATGAATGTAAACTGTTGCATTTTTGTTTTTCTTCCCAGATTATTTTTATCTTCTGAATCCAATTCTTCTTGTGCAACAAGAGAACGGTTCAGTTTTGCACACATATATTGTATCTAGGATGTACTGTGACATATTTAATATGTATAAGACTGCTTGCCATCTAAGGGAGAGGGTGGAGGGAAGGAGGGGAAAAGTCGGAACAGAAGTGAGTGCAAGGGATAATGTTGTAAAAAATTACTTAGCCATGGATTCTGTCAATAAAAAGTTATAATTATAAAAAAAAAAAAAAGAAATGACCAGCAGAATGATTTCAGAGAAGCCTGGACTTACATGAACTGATGTTAAGTGAAATGAGCAGAACCAGGAGATCATTATACACAACAACAAGAAGACTATATGATGATCAATTCTGATGAATTTCTTCAACAATGAGATGATTCAAACTAATTCCAATTATTCAGTGATGAAGAGAGGTATCTAGATCCACAAAGAGGACTGTGGGAATTGAGTGCACAACACAGCATTATCGTTCTTTCTGTTGTTATTTGCATTTTGTTTTCTTTCTCAGTTTTTTTTTTCTACTTGATCCAATTTTTCTTGTGCAGCAAGATAAATGTATATATATATATATATGTATATATAATATGTAGGAGTCAACATACTTTTAAACATATTTAACATGTTTTGGACTTCCTGAAATCTAGAGGAGGAGGTGGAGGGAAGGAAAGGATAATTTGGAATAGAAAGCTTTGTAAGAGTCGATGTTGAAAAATTACCCATGCATATGTTTTGTAAATAAAAAAAAATAGTTACCAATGACCTAATTGTTGTCTGATAATTTATTCCCAGTTTTGAATCTACTTCACCTTTGTAGTTTTTCAATTCTTTTATTTTTATTTCAGCAATCTTTCTTTCCCCTGATTTTCCTTCTATTCATCCATTAGCTGTCCCATAAATGCAGGTGTTCTGCACCTTGTCTTGACTCTCTTTCTTAGTGGCTTTATCTCCCATGGATTCAATCTATCTTTTCAGATGACTGAAAAATCCAACTCTAATTTTTCTCCAATTCAAATTCTGCATCACCAACTGCTGAATAGATGTCGCCACCCAAGGTTTTTGCAATGTCAAATTCAACAATTATTACCTAGGCTGACTTTTAGCAAATATATGATTCATCAGGACTATTCTCAAATTCTTTTGAGATTAATATAATCTGCTGTACTTTGTCTTTTATTGCCTTGGCCTTTGAGAATATAAGATCACTCATCTACTGTGTTATGAATTAGAATTAATTTCTGTGGAATCCTGAACATTATGATTTTATTAATGAAGCCTGTATTGCATTTTCTTTCTTGGCATCACATTTTTATCAACCAATTGAACTTACATTTACCTAATGCTCCATTTTTCCCAAGTGTCCAGCATGCTATACATATTTAATCACACCTAAGTTCAGATCTTCAATAGCTCTCATGTGGACCTTTTAGTAGAACTCCTAATTGGTTTCACTATTACAAATCTCTTCTAATCTCTTCTACTTCCTTCTCTTCCTCCATCATTGCCAAAATTATTTTCCTAAAGTATTGTTGATGATGTTCAGTCATTCAGGTGTAGGCAATTCTTCCTTAGAGTACACCAGGCTCTTCTTTCTTCCACTGTCTCCCAAAGTCTGTCCAAATTCATATTCATTGTTTCCATGACAATATCTATCCATCTCATCTGTTGCCATCTCCTTTTCCTTTTAATCTTTCCCAACATCAGGCTCTTTTCCAATGAATTTTGTCTTCTTATTAGTATCCTGTTCAGGTTTGCCATAGCTTTCCTTTCAAGGAACAAATGTCTTTTAATTTAATGGCAGCAGTCACCAATTGAATTGTTCTTTGAGTCTAAGAATATAAAATCTGACACTGCTTCCATTTTGTCACCCTCTATTTGCCAGGAAATGATGGGGTTAGTTGCTAAGCTCTTAATTTGAGTTTTTTTATATTAAGTTGTAAGCCAGCTTTTATATTCTGTTCTTTTACCCTCCTCAAGAAGTTTTTTTTTCCACTTTCTGCCATCAGAATCATGTTATTGCATAAGTTAACATTTTGATATTTCTTCCAGCAAAGTTAATTCCAGATTTTGATTCCTTCAATCATTTTTGCATGATATTCTCTGCTTAAAAGTAAAATAAGTAGTAACATTACAATATACAATCTTACACTCCTTTTCACATCTCAAACCAATCATCTGTTCCATTTTCAGTTCTAACTATTCTTGAGTCATGAGACACAGGTTCCTCAGGAGACAAGTAAGATGATCTAGTATGTCCATATTTTTCAGGACTTAACACATTTTATGTTGATCCACATAATCAAAGTAATAAGACAGAAGGAGAGGTTTTTGCTGAACTCCCTTGCTTTCTTTGTAATGCAATAATGTTGGCAATTTGGCCTTAAAATCTGCTTCTTCTAAAATTAGACTATTATTCTGCTAATTCTTGGTTCACATATTGCCTGGTTTGTAGAATCTAAACCATAATCTTGCTGACGTGGGGAATGAATGATACTGGTTGAACATTCTCTGACATTTTTAATAATAGCTTTTTATTTTCAAAATACATGCATTCACCCTTTCAAAACTTTGTGTTACAATTTTTTCTCTTTTTCTTCCCTTCACCCCTCCTCTGGACAGCCAGCAATCCAATATATGTTAAATATTTCTCCATATCTATCATGTTGCATAAGAAAAATCAGATCAAAAAGGAAAACAATGAAAAAGAAAAAAAAAAAAACAAACAACAAAAAAGTTGAAAATACTATGTTGTGATCCACATCTGGTTCCCACAATCCTATTTTTGGATGCATATGACTCTCTCTATCATAAGTCTATTACAATTGATTTGAATCGGCTCATTGTTGAAAAAAGTCATATCCATCATAATTAATCACATAATCTTGTGTACTGTTATGGGCCAGAACTCTGAAACAAGGATTCTTATAAGATGTTAAATCAGTGGAATTGATAAGACAATGTTATCTAGTTTAGTATGGTGATTAATAGTTCCCTAAGTTCAGCATGATTGATTTAATCTTACAATAAATAATGCTTTCCTAGTGATATAAATGACTGGTTTATACTCAGTATAGAGCATATAAGCTGGGAGCCTCAGCTAGAGTGAGAGCTTGGTAAAACAAGCATACTGGAGGCTGAAGCACAAGCCCTTGGACTCATTCATCCTATCTCACACCCTGTGGTGGCAGGCCTGTCCTCCTGCATTTTCTCCATTGAAATCAAGATTCCAAAAGGCCTTTAAGAAAGCTAACTGGGCCCCAGGAAAGGAGACAAGACTTTGAAAGAGATAAAAAAGGATTTGGACTTAAACCCCTGGCTACTTTTGTGGTGATTACTGAGCTGAAAAGAAGGTTGCCCCCAAAACCTCCAGAAAACCAAACAAGAACATTACATTTGGGTTCTTACAGTATACAATGTTTTTTCCTGGTTCCACTCACCTCAATTAGTATTAGTTCATGTATATCTCTCCAGACCTTTCAGAAATCATCCTACTTATTTCTTATTCTGACATATACTTCTTTAAAATTGGAACATAAACTTACCTTTTCCCATCCAATGGTTACTATTATGTTTTTCAAATTTGCTGGCATATTGAGGGCAGCACTTTAGCAACATCTTCTATTAGGGTTCAGCTGAAATTCTGTCACCTCTATTAGTTTTATTGTTATTAATGTTTCCTAAGACCCACTTTGTAGTGTTCTTCTTTTCTAAGATATAATTGTTCTCTGGGAGCAGATTTCTTGTGGGGCTTCTGGAGGCAGCCTTAGTTTCAGTTCAGTTCAATAATCACCCCAAATGCAGACAGGAATTAAAAGTTCAGATCTTTTATTGTCTCTTCCAAAATAGCCCAGTTAGCTTTCTTTGGTTCCGAGAGCTCTTGTTGCTAGTCAGCCACAAGCTTCATCCTCCAGCTCTCTCTGAATTCTGGTTTTCAATCTCCTCAAGTGACTTCTGACTCTTTCAATCTCCCGACTGAATTCTGGCTCTCAATCTCCCCAACTGAATCCTTGCTGAGGTTCTAAGAGCTTCTTATATATGATCTCTTAAAGGTGTGAACTCAAAGATTGACTCTTCCTCTGAGAATATGATTGTGGGAGCTGTGACTTGTGAATCTCCTCCACTAAACTTGTGAATCTCATACTGAATACTGACATGAATCTCAAACGCTAATGTGTGAACGAATGTGTGAACTCTTAAAGGTGTGAAAGGTGTGAACTCTGAACTAGAGAACTGCTAAGCATGATGCTAAAATTAGACAACTGACTTATCACTTTGTAAGAATCCTAATTCCACTTGACTTCAGTCTCCAGGTTGTCTGATTCTAGATTAGTATCCATACTATCATTATTTTCAGTGATATTAAGATTTTTTGGGGGGAGTATATTCCCACTCCTCTACTCAATAAATAAATTTAAGAAGCTTCACATTGCTCCTTATATCGTATATTTAGATTTTTTTGTTTCCATAAAACAAATATTTATTAAGTAATCTGTTAATGTACTGAGCATTCAAGATACAAAAAACATCAAGAACACAAAAATAGATCCTGCTTACACTCTATCACAGATATTCATTCCTCCCTGTACTTCTTAATTTGAAACTACCCTTTACCCTTCAGTTTCTCTCTCTGATTGACTGGTTCTCCAGAATCTCTAGTTTAAGGAAGACACCTAGACCAATTGTATCTTCATTCCTTTCCAGTCTATAGTCATGACTCTCTGAATCCGATCTACAGTAGAATACCTCTTATCTTCCATTCCCCCATACTTTTGAGTTATATCTTTTTATATTCCATTAGAATATAAGTTTTTTGATGGTGGGGACTGTTTTTGTTTTTCTTTTTTCTTTGTTGTATTTTCTTTTTAAGGTTTTCAAATTTTTTCTTCTCTTCCTTTTTCATATAGGATTTTAGCATTTTTTTCTTTCTTAATCTGTTCTTTTCCTTCCTTCTTTCTTTCTTCATATTCCTAATACATAGCATATTGCCTAATACATAGTAAATGCTTAATAATGGCTTGTTGACTGACTGACTGACTGAGGTTGGCTGATTAGCAATAGTACTGGTAAGCAGGGATGAATTCTGATAGTTATTTTTGCCCTTTTTTATACCACATGGTGGGTGAAGGTCATTCCAGATCCAAAGAAGCTGACCATAACTAGAAGATTAAATGAAACCTACCACTTAAGTGGACATTGTTAGAGATAGCTATACTGGGATTATATTTGAGCAGTCAATTATTTTTGTTTTAACCTTTGTTCAAATCTAACTTTGTCCATAACCTAATTTCTAGCCATAGGACTATAAGTTTCTTTCAGGACACGGATCTTTGGAAACTTTTCAACTGTATTTATTTCTTATATTCATTTTAAAAAATACTTTTGAACATGAATGTTTTGCTACTAGTAGAAGGTGAATGTTAGCATGTTTAATATGCTAAAATGTTAACATTGTATAGCATGTTAATTACATAATTATGTAATTATCTTTAAAAGCTTCTTGCTTTCCGTTTTTCATAAAATATGACACCACTCTATAATAAGGAGAAAGGTGAAAAGAAAGAGCATGAATTCTAGAGTCAAAGGATCTAGATTCACATCCTACCTTTTATTATTTTGTTGGTAACCTTGAATAAATCTTTTAATTTCACTTTGTCTCTGTTTCCACATCTGTAAAAAAAAAAAAAATGGGATTGGGGGCAGCTATACTGCATAAACTCCACCATTCCTCCTAACTCCATAGCTATATCTTATGTTAAATCTCATGCACATCAGTTTTGGTAATGTGATATAAATTATTTTATTCCAACCAAGAATTGTTCCATATCCTTCCAAAATCATGGTATGCCTTGATTCAAAGTCATATAGGATAGCATCACTAAGGCAATACTGTTTGGCCTTTGAGGACTTTGAGGCAAAAAACAACTTGAAATCTTTGGAAATATTTTAGATCATTACTTTAAAAAGTAGCAATTTTATTTTCTACTTCTACTTTAGCAAAATAATGCATGATTTATTTTCATTATAGGAATAGAAGAAAAATGGAAATTGCAGGAAAATCCTTGGTTATAATGACTGTCTATTTGCACATGTACATTAGTGTTTAAACCTCAGGTTGATAACATACTCCCACTTTAAGTCTTGTGCATTCTGTGAGCAAAATCACTGGTTCTTGATCATCTGGCGACCAAAATATGAGTCTCTCACTCCTACATAGGCCAAAGAAAAATTATTATTTGCCAGTAAAGTTTCATGATTTATTGCTTGATAAGATTGTGCCTTCTTTTTTTTAACTAACCTCTTCAAAACAAGGACATTGATATCTTTGAGATTTAAAGACTGGTCAAATTTTATTCTAATGCATTCCAAGAATAAACCTCCAGTGTCTGTGAAGAACTATAGTAACAACTAACTGTCTTGATCAGTATCTGTGGAAGCTATTCTATTCCCATTTGAAAGAGAAATGTCATCTGTGAAGAGACTATCTAAGTCTCTAACTTGTCAGTCAAGAACATTGGAATTTCTTTCCAGTTTTGCTCATTAAGATGTATATTCTTTGTACCTCCATGACAAGTATTAATATTCTAAAAATACTGGGAGTAGCCATAAGGAGATGAATAATCTGGAGAATTCTCTAAGGCCAAACATTTGGTGCTTCAAGATTACTGCTGAACCCTATTTCCTCCTGCCAATTTATGCTTATATCATAACAAGAGTGTCATTTTGAAGCTTAAGGAAACAGCTTGGGTCCAACTGCTACTTATGAAATGACTTTGTCATCCTGAAAGATTTCAAAATAAGGATGGCTGCTGCTTAGAAGAACAACTGTTGACAGGGCTGATGAAATAACTAATTAATGATGAATTGTAGAAAGTATCCAACTATATATTTAAACCTGCAGATAGTCTACACTATAACCCTGAAAAATTTACAACAATATCATTTTGCTTTATTAATTATCTTTGACCAAGATGACTATGAATAAACAGCAAACCAAAATATTTTCCACATATACATTTTTCAGAAACACATGTTCAGAAATTAAGATTAAAAGTGATGATTAAGGAATATACATTGAAGAAGTTTAAAAAGGGATTTGTTGCTCATAATTTCATTTTACATCAAAACTCTCATGTGTTTCAATTCTACATACATTTACAATTACACACCTATAGTGTGCCGAATACTTGTTTGATGTTGGGCCATACACAGACAAAAAAATATTCTTGTAATTAAGAAGCTTATGTCTTACTGGTTCTCAAAATGATATATTCTACTTTTGTTTAGTCTTTTATTTTAAATTCAAATTCGCTGAATAAGGACTTCTGCCTTGATTAAGACTTATAATATTTTAATTATGCCTATCTCCTGGTGTGAATTGTAAAACTTTTAGAAATGCAAGCCATGCTCATGTGGTAATGCTCCTAATCAAGATAGAAACTCTTATTAAAACAGTGAGTTTAAGATTGTTTAATTGAATAGAAGTACAATGCATACTTTTTTTTCTGGTGGATCTTATGTCAGTAGGTCTAATCATAGCACAGATAAACAGATAGGAAAATATAACACAAATAAAAGAATATTGCTATTTCTCCAGATGGTATATGGGATCATTTCCAATGGAAACAATTCCATTCTATGATTCCCCAGTTGATGAATCTGAACAACTTTAAAGTCTTTGCCACATTTATTCATATAGGATCTTTGCAAACTGGACCCCATGAGAAGAGGGAGTGGTATAAAACAAATGGCCAAATAAAAATTATTGTATGAAAAAAAAAAAACCTTTTGTTTTTTCTGTCTCTCTCTGTTTTCATTCTTCCCACTCTCTGTCTGTCTCTATCTCTGTTTATCTCTCTGTCTCTGTCTCTCTCTCACCCACCCACAGAGAGAGAATTATCTCCTCTGTCTCATAAGCTTACATCTCTTTTATATATGTGGATGTGTGTGTGTGTGTGTGTGTGTGTGTTTATATAAGGTGCCTTATTCATTTTCCCTGTTCACAACTGCCTTCTTAGTCTGTTATTTATTGTTTTCTTTCTGGCTAACTTTTTTAATTCTAGTTGCCTTTTTTGTTTCTTCCACTTGACCTGAGTTCATGTTAACTTTCCTCCTTGCTTTAATCTCTTATTCTTACCCTAATTCAACATAATTTTCAGATGCCTCATTAGAGGAAAATCTAGATTTTCAGAAAATAGTTTCATTATACAGAAAATTATTTTCCAATATACTCTTCCAAGATTATTGGTCTTCTATATTCACAATTTTAGTGATAGAGAAATTGTTAAGTAAAGCTTTGCATCCACTGGGAATGATGAGGTTTTAGTGTACTGTATCTGAGCTGCTCTGTTTTCAGGAACATGGACTGTTTGTCTTCTTAATGAAGTTGTTAGTGAAGATCAGCCTGTTAACCTTTGACCTCAAGACAGGTTTATCTTTAAAATTTCTTTTTTTTCTCTTGCTTATTCAGTTTGCCCAACTTATTCAATCTGCTAAACTAAATGCAAAAATAATAATTCTTGCCTTGAAAGAGTCTCTTAAATCAGTGAGGACATTTTCCAATTTGCATGAAGAGAACATAGTCTTCAGCAAGTGTTGCTAACTAAAGGAAAGCAATTTAAACATCTGCTCCTCCCATCACAGTTTTAATGAGAATGTTCTCCATTTTTGGTTATTTTTATCTCCAACAAAATATAAAACTTCAGGGTGAAGCACTATGTTATTATATAGGTTGTTTGACTGGTGATGGTAAAATGAAAGACAGTGTCTTTATGAGCTTATATTAAAGATATATTTATTATGAAATCTATTCAGTAAGGTAGGTATTTTATATTATAGCATAGCAATAGGAGTATTTATATATTTTTGATTTATTTTAAAAGATAGAAAACCAGATAGTTTTAATAGTTAAATATAATAAATATATGGGGGATTTCAAAGAAACTGTTCAACACTAATAGGTGACATTTATCTTGAAGTTTATAGAGTACTATTGGTTGTACATATCTTATTACCCCTTTTCTATTGATATTGTTCTCCTCTTGCTGTATGCTACTCCACACAGAAGCTTTGGTCCAGTGGGAAAATACACAATAAGAAATAAGAGGAAGAAGCAAAAAAAAAAAGTGATTCTGCAGATTGAAAGTTTTCACATCAAAATGTATTTAGGGTAGAATAATGGCATCAGTCCTCTTGCCAGAGTCAGATGCTGATTCTTTTTATTCTGCTCCAAAAGTATTAAACTGGTTTGCAGTAAGAAATGATAAAAAGTCTTTACAAAGTAATTCAAAGAAGGGAAACAAGTCTATTGTGGTTGTTTAATTTTCCACTAGATTCTGAGTCTTTTACCTGATTCTAAATAAAAGCTGAAGCCTCAGTTCAGAATTTCTGGATGCTATTGGTAAGTCAATAAAAATCTATCAAGTAACTATTATGTGATAGGTATTGTTCTATATGTTAAAGATACAAAAATGGCAAAAAATAACTCCTACCCTCAGAAAGTTCACAATCTACTCTGGGGAGCTAACCCATAAAAAGGAGCTGAAAAATGAGAGAAGTAGAGGAAGAGAGAATGTGCTTGGGTGTGATGAGTCCAGAGGAGTGCAGTGCAATCAGATGGTAAATGATAAAATGACCCTAGATGCTTCCCCAACTGCTTAACAAAATCTTGGAAGGGCTCTTCACTGTCCACCCTCTCTCTTCAGAAGAAGAGAGAGTCTTCAAAGATAAAGGTACTGAGGAAATGTGAATTTCAGAGTTGATGTGATGTTACTGGATGATGAAATTCTAGGAGAAGAAATAATGAAAGTCCAGAAGAGTAAAGACAGATGGGAAATAAGGAAATAGCTGCCCTAGATACCTCCATTATTGAATGAAGGTCAAGGGAAACTAAGTAGTACTATCTATTCTTCTTCAATGGCTTGTAGGAGTAACATGCATGGGAATAAAAGTGAGTGATATTTTCTAAACATCCTTGGATCCTGTGTTCTCTGAAAGAAAAAAAAACCTAGATCTGGGAGAATCTAGGACTTGAAGCCATGAAAGATTACTTTATTCCTATTGTTTTTTGTCCTTATTTATTCTATGCCAAAAGCCAGACAAATCAAATACATGTAAACATCCAAGCATGCCTGTCCATTTTTGTGAAGAGTCAACTGTATAATTCCAAAGTCATATGACTAGGGCTCAGTAATATATAATAAGTTAAAGGAGGAGAGAAGGTTTCAAATACACTGGAGTTTCAGAGACAATTCAGACTGGATAAATCCAACATAATCTATAATCCATAAATGGAAAGTTTACATGGCCACAAAGAGTTGGATTTAAAAACTGTTACATACTCTCTAAGAGAGAGATTGATATTTCTTAGAGCTTCTAGACATTTCTCTTTAATAGGCTACAACATGAAATTTACTGGGTAAACACAAGACTGGCCTATAATCTTATCCTTTTTCCTAAAAATAAGTTGATGACTAAAATGAACACGAGAATGAAGTGACTGAAGAAGCTGTATTTCTCATGAGATTTCAAGCTTCAAGAATGGGTACATGAGAAAAGATGATAATCATGAAAACAAGGATTTCTAGTGTCAACTCTCGCTAAATTATCTTGTAACTGTATTTTGACTTATATTTGTACTACTCATATTGTACTGTTATTATATGTATATATATGTGTGCATATTAATATTGCTTTACCTAATAACATAAACTCTCTCAGAACAGGAACTGTTTCATTTTTTGTCTTTGTATCTCTAGCACTAACACAGTACGTATAGTAGTAAATATTTAATGAAGATTAATGAGATTGACTCAATCTTTTTAATTATCAACATCATTTCCTTAACTCTGGTCAAGCCTAAAAGCTCTATCTTTCTTTCTCTCTCTAAACTCTTTCTCTTAACTCTACCAACTCCTTTAGAATTGAATTATCATTTTTAACACCATATTATCAACTCCTGGTTGAAATTTCACTGTATGTCCTAGCGATATGGAAAATTAACATATCTACCAGAAGCCATTATTTTCCCTACCACCACCACTATTATCCAATCCACCAACACATTTACTTTCCTAATTTTTAAGAAAAGGGAACCTCTATTTTTCTAGTTTCTCATATCTGAACAGTGGTATCATTCTCAACACCTCATTCTCCTCTGTTCTATATTTCCAGTTAATTATAAATCTTGTTGTTCTATATCTATATCTTTTACTTATGTCACCTCTATATTCACAGAGTGATTTCTCCACTTAAGGGGAAGGCCAAGGTTGTCCTTTCAATTCCTTCCCAGATACTTAGCTCCACTTGTAACAATTCAGGATTACATTCCTCTGAGGAACTTGGGCTTATTCCTTTCAGATGATAGATTATTGACTTGGTGATCCATCAGACAATCATACCTGAATTCAAAATTCCAAATAATATTAGCTACAGTCTGATTTTATCTCAAATAGCAAGTCTCATTAATCAAAGATTCAGGTGAATTTAGTTCTCAAGGATCACTTATCCTAAAAAAAAAGGATTGAGGGAGGAAAACTTATGTGCTAAGTTTAATTACAGCACTGAACTTGATAACTTTTGTTGTTGTTGTTGTTGTTGTTGTTGTTTTCTTCTTTGGCTATACTGTTCCATATGAAAAGTGTAGTACCGTAAAGGTATAGTCTCTTATAAAGATACATAAAGGTATAATATAAGATACCTAAAACTGAAAGAGATCTCAGAGATGAAATCATCTCTATAGTATACACAAAATAAACAATACACACACATATGTACATACACATACAGACATTTTATGAATTTCTGGAACATAGATTCTCTGAAATGAGTATGAAAATACAGTATCTCCACCTAGAAATTAAACAATGCACTTTCTCACTCTAAGCTAGAGAGAGGTCTTTGGTAGAGGTTTAAGACTGAGTAACTGGAAAACATTTAAAAAAAGAATTAAGCTTAAGAATACTAGTTAGCTAAGACTATATTCTGAGTACAGTGGGGAAGAGTTAAGGATGGAATGGAAAAGAATAAACATTTATATAATGCTCATTGTGTGTCTGGAATTTTGTCAACTGTCTTTTTCATTTGATCCTAACAACAAGCTTATGAGGTAGTTGCTATTATATACAAATTCCAAAACACTGAGACAAGACACCTGGAACAAGATCTTTCTTTCTGGAGAAGAAAACCCAGACAAGTTAGGGAGACATCAGGAAAGCTTATTTCTAGAATATATTTTCTACTTATACTAATGAATGAGTTTTTACTATCTGAAAGAACTATATTGTCAAGCTTTGGAATTGTAAACTCAACACAGCATGGTAAAACTCAATCATTTTTTTAAAGAGGAAGATAGTAATCCAACTAAAGAATCCAATTTAACCTATGATATAGAAGAGAATTCTTCCACCTCATGCCTATTGAAACAATACTTGGCTATTAGTAAGCATAGGACTTTTGAGATGGTTAGTGCTGAGTAATCTTTGCAAGACTGGTAACAAAAATACCTGATAGAGACTATGAGTTTAGCAGAAAAGCTACTCCACACAAGACTAGTGGGGATAAGACTCTGAAGAAGCAACATCAAATTTATATGAACAAACCTTGGGCAGCTGGGTGGTGCAGTGAATAGAGCCCTGAAATCAGGGGGACTTGAATTCAAATCTAGCCTCAGACACTCCCTGGCTGTGTGATCCTAGGCAAGTCACTTAACCCAAATTGCATCAGAAAAAAAAAAAAAAGATATGAACAAGCTCTGGGAGTCATGCCTTTCTTGCATGCTTTCTGGACACATATATTCTTATACATACACCTTTCTTCCCATATAACCTAACCACATATGTTCTCCATATATTTCTGCTTTGTCTCAAGAACAAAAAAGTTAAATGACATATCTAAAATCAAACAGCAAATGTCAGAGATAATATTTAATTTCTGTCCCCAAAGCCAAAACTCTAAGTAATATATCATGCCTTTACAAGTGAATTTCATATTCAGTGCATTTAATTGTGTTCTATTTTTGTTTCTTAACTGAGGTAAACTTAACTAATCACCAGTTATAGGTGTTTATGCAATTGCTATTCCCATGGTTTACCTCTTTTTGATAATTAGGTTGGGGGCTGAAGTACTTTGTTATGATAGTATCAGAACTGAGGATTCTCTTGAATGTATAGTCTAAAAGTCAGATTAACCACAAATTGGGCAAATAGCATTGTTGTCTTTTGTTTAGTGTTTTATTTTAAGATTTAAATATACTGAATTATCTCAACTCAAAAAGTTAAAATTCAAAGATTATTTTAAAAAGTAAACTCCAAACACACACACACACACACACACACACACACACACACGCACGCACGCACACAATCCTTTCCATTTAGTGACTGGGCATGCTATTGGTTCCAGTTCCAGTTCCAGTTTTGAAACAAATGGTAAATATATTCTGTTTCTGTACCCCAAGGGAGGGGAGAAATGGCAACAATTTAAAACAAAGGGAAAAGCTGATAAATAACCTTATAAATAGCCTCAACTTTCTTTCCAGTGCAATTTATTTTCCTCTAAACTTGAAATCTATGGGGAAAAAAGCATTTTCAATCTATTCTAATTTTAGTGATCATAATTTTCCATTTTAAAATCTTTGTTACCCATTGACAAGAATTAGGCTATAGATGAATTTGTCTTTCTTCTTGACTTTTCAAGGCGGGAGAAGTAAGATTTGTTATTTCCTTCTCTCAATTGGAATTTTAAATTTTATTATTTAAAATATTCTTTGCTACGAGGTAAGAAATGTTCCATTGAATCAGTATTTAATCTATGCCAAAGTTCCAAATACTTTGTCCAATTTGGTTATAAATCACTGTAAATCAAGTACATATAGAAAAGTAGGGATTTTGTTGTTATTTGGCTTTGTTTTAACTCTTTGTACAAGTAGGTATCAAAGTGGTATCTTTCAAAAGGGGTTATCAACCTCCGACAAAAGATACTGTTTTAGAGTATGAAGAAATATAATTAGATTTACAATAGATGACGAGTTCAAAAATTGTAACAAAACCAACCCTGTCCCACCACCCCATCTTTTCCTTTTCCCCCAACCCCAACCTGGGTCCAAAGAGTTAAAATAGGAATGTAGAAAAAAGCATATAAAATCAAAAATTAACTACTGTAAGAGTTTATTAGTTTGTTTAATGAGCAAAAATTAAAAATATCTGAATGTTTGAAATCAGCCCCTTAAATAAAAATGAATTGATGTTATCAGCATTAGAGATAAACAAGAAGAAAATTAAAATGAAAGCTTTCTCTGCTAGTACCCATTTCATTTTTTCTACTTATGGTCTTAGAGACTTAGCTGGGTCACTGGGTCACATGATTTGCCAACGGTTAAATCACCCAAATAAGGAAATGTCAGTTCTGACTTTGAGCCCAACTATTTATGGGCAAAACTACGCACTTTGATTATTTAAATAAAGAAAATAAAAAAATAAAAACAAATGTAAATTATAAAATCAAAGGAAAAAAAAGGAAAAATTAATATTTTTCAGGAAATAATGACCTTAATAACACATCTGGAAATCATATATTATAAAATCTTTAATAGTCATTTTAGACTTTGCTATTTTTGTTCTGTGACCTTGACGATTTCCAAGACCTTTCAGGGTCTGTTAAGCTACCTGCAAAACAGGGACAAGTCAGCCAACTCCCAATTATCAGTGAGAATGGTGAACAGGAATAGAATGGATAAATTAACTTCTCAGATGATTTTAAAATCTCATTTTAGTCAAGAGCTTCAAAAACTGTTTCCTCGACCAAACTTTTTCCCCTCTAACAAGTAACATTGACAGATTTTAGTTCCATTTCCCTGGTGGAAGTGCTAATGAGTAATGTCAATGACATGACTAAAAAGCAGCCAGTTGAAGAGAGAAAGCGTAGCTTTAAAATCAGCCCTGAGAAATCCCAAGTTGGTCTTAATGCCTATTTGCTAAATTTTTGATATACAGGAATCCCATGCCTACACTTTGTAACTGAAGCCTAAGCCCTTAAAAACAAACAACTGGTTGGGGAAGGGGGTGTTGGGAAGAGGGAAAATTGATGCAGTTCACAGACTATCAACTGGATTTATTCTTGCCCAGTAACATCCTCTCTTTTTTAATTTTTTTTAAATTGGATTTAAATGAGTCATTTTTTTAAAAAAATTTTCTTCCCATCAAATTAGAATTTTGTTAGAGTTCAAAAGGTGTTATTTGTCCTAGACAAGAATATTATAGTCTATATCTAATTAATATTTAATTTTCAAAAATGACCTTTTTTCTCCCTTCCAAAAATAATTTAAAAACCTACAAAACAATATATCTTCTTTAACCAAAATCAAAACCAAACAAAAGAAGAATTGGTATTATCTTTCCTGAATATCTCTAGAAATTAAATGATATCCAATCTTTAAAATTTGTTTGAAAACCTACTATGACCTAAAATTTGAAAGACAACATGCAAGAATGTGGACCAATCAGACTATATTTTTCCTTGTCAAAAGTATGAAACCTTGAATACATAAACTCAATGCACCCATTAAAGATATGGAACTTTGGATCCTTGTTTTTACTCAAATGTACAAATTTACACTCATTTGTTAAAAAAAGAAAAAAGGCCAGGAAAATATTTGAGTAACTATAAAGGAAAAGCAATTTGTCCCTATGGAATATGTTGCCCCTGCATATATTTTCTGTGGATAAACAGGAGAAATACAGAATTTAAAAAACTGAAGAACCTTAAACCCTGGAACTATTTTGTTGATTATTGGGTTATTGTGCAAATGGCCACAACCTGGTTATGGCTTATACTTTATAGATGAGCATTTGAGAATATAACATATAGGAAAATGTACTAAATAGTAATAATAAGTTAGGCAAAGTTTATCTTCAAAACATTATCAGGAAATAGAGAATCTGGTTGATTAGGGAGTAGCAAAATATCATAAGAAATTGCAGGGGGGAGAAGGAAGGAAAGAAGGAAGGAAGGAAGGAAGGAAGAAAGGAAGGAAGGAAGGAAGAAAGAAAGGAAGGAAGGAAGGAAGGAAGGAAGGAAAGAAGGAAGGAAAATTTTATCACTGTTGTATCATTATTGTTCTCTATTGCACCCTTGTTCCTTGCCTTTATTGTATTTCATCTTCTTTTCTTCTATCCTTTTCCTCTTCCCCTCCTCCCTTTTTTTCTCCCTTCATCCTACAAGCTTCACACATTTGAAGTTTCATTGTTCCTAAAGTACTTCTTTATGGTTGACAGGTTATTCTCAGAAACTTCCATCGTTAAAAGGATATCCAACATATTTTCATTCTTCTCCAGGATACACTTCTCTCTTTGAATAATGCCTTATCATTCTATAATGCCTTATCATTCTACATTATCTCTTCTATTTATGTTTTGTCTTATCCCATTAGAATATAAATTCTTTGAGGACAGGAATTACTTTTTTTTTTCCTACTTATATTTGTATTACCAGGCACAATGCCTGGCACTTACTAATTATTTAATAAATACCTATTGACTAGCTCTCTTACCTATTCTTTATACTTGTCAAAGGATATTTCTTCTAATCTGAGAAGGTTGAATGATATAATTCATTTAATTCAAAATGTTAAAGATATAGATAGGTAGATATACATATATAGATATGGATATACAGGCGCATATATGCAAATATGTATGTATACCCATACATATACACATGTATATATGTTAACATAAGATGGGGAAAGAGTGAGGGAAAGGAGGAGAGGAACACTTTACTCTTCAACTATTGCTTCCTCTCATTGTCAATCCTGTTTCTTCTTTGAGCTCGGTTTACATGTCCCATTTTCAAATTGAAGAAATAGAGGTGACTTGTCCGTGATCACAAATGATGCAAACTTAAGGCATTTCATTGTAACTGTGCCAGGCAATTGATTACAGAGACAATTGAGAAAGGCATAAGATGAAGAAAGTGAGAGTGTATGTAGAAGGATAAGGGGTAGAAGGCTGACAATTAAGAATATGTTTAAGGAAAAATTATATTAAGATGATTCCCATTCACTATTTAACCAAACTGATTTCCCAGACACTAAGCAGAGGCCCCCATTTTACCAGTAACCGCTTTCATGCATACCAGATGAGAGTGCTTCAGACAAAATGCAAATTAATCCTAAAGTGAAATTTCTTGTTTTAGAAGGAGTTGGTCAAAGAAACCAACCAGAGCTTGGATAAAAAATCTGTTGGGTTATTGTCAAAAAGAAAGACCACATATAACCTGTCTCTAGCAAACTTCTTGCTGGACCTTTCTACCAAGACTATATCATGCAACAAATCAAAAGGATTCGTCTCATCTTATTTCCAGAGTATATACAGGTGATAAGCTAGACAAAAAGCAAAAGACTGAAGTGTACCACTATGCAGTAAAAAGATGTCTAGACCAAGAAACCACAAAAGGAAAAAAGGAAGGATCAAAAGAAAAAATTTTTTTTTAAATTTTATTTTATTTAATAATAACTTTGTATTGACAGAATCCATGCCAGGATAATTTTTACACGACATTATCCCTTGCAATCACTTATGTTTCATTTTTTCCTCTCCCTCCCTCCTCCCCCCCCCAGGATGGCAAGCAGTCCTATATATGTTAAATATGTTGCAGTATATCCTAGATACGATACATATTTGCAGAATCGAACAGTTCTCTTGTTGCACAGGGAGAATTGGATTCAGAAGGTAAAAATAACTCGGGAAGAAAATCAAAAATGCAAATAGTTCACATTCATTTCCAAGTATTCCTTCTTTGGGTGTAGCTGTTTCTGTCCATCATTTCTCCAATGAAACTCAGTTAAGTCTCTTTGTCAGAGAAATCCACTTCCATCAGAATACATCCTCATACAATATCGTTGTCGAAGTGTATAATGATTTCCTGGTTCTGCTCATCTCACTTAGCATCAGTCCATGTAGGTCTCTCCAAGCCTCTCTGTATTCATCCTGCTGGTCATTCCTTACAGAGCAATAATATTCCATAACATTCATATACCACAATTTACCCAGCCATTCTCCAATTGATGGGCATCCATTCATTTTCCAGTTTCTAGCCACTACAAACAGGGCTGCTACAAACATTTTGGCACATACAGGTCCCCTTCCCTTTTTTAGTATCTCTTTGGGGTATAAGCCCAATAGAAACACTGCTGGATCAAAGGGTATGCACAGTTTGATAACTTTTTGGGCATAATTCCAGATCGCTCTCCAGAATGGCTGGATTCGTTCACAACTCCACCAACAATGCATCAGTGTCCCCGTTTTCCCGCATCCCCTCCAACATTCATCATTATTTTTTCCTGTCATCTTAGCCAATCTGACAGGTGTGTAGTGATATCTCAGAGTTGTCTTAATTTGCATTTCTCTGATCAATAGTGATTTGGAACACTCTTTCATGTGAGTGGTAATAGTTTCAATTTCTTCATCTGAAAATTGTCTGTTCATATCCTTTGACCATTTATCAATTGGAGAATGGCTTGATTTTTTATAAATTTGAGTCAGTTCTCTATATATTTTGGAAATGAGGCCTTTATCAGAACCTTTAATTGTAAAGATGTTTTCCCAGTTTGTTACTTCCCTACTAATCTTGTTTGCATTCGTTCTGTTTGTACAAAGGCTTTTTAATTTGATATAATCAAAATTTTCTATTTTGTGATTGGTAATGGTCTCTAGTTCATCTTTGGTCACAAATTTCTTTCTCCTCCACAAGTCTGAGAGATAAACTATCCTATGTTCCTCTAATTTATTTATAATCTCGTTCTTTATGCCTAGGTCATGGACCCTTTTGATCTTATCTTGGTATGTGGTGTTAAGTGTGGGTCCTTGCCTAATTTCTGCCATACTAATTTCCAGTTATCCCAGCAGTTTTTATCAAATAATGAAATCTTATCCCAAATTTAGAATCTTTGGGTTTGTCAAACACTAGATTGCTATAGTTGACTATTCTGTCTTGTGAACCTAACCTTTTCCACTGATCAACTAATCTATTTCTAAGCCAATACCAGATGGTTTTGGTGACTGCTGCTTTATAATATAATTTTAGATCAGGTACAGCTAGACCACCTTCATTTGATTTTTTTTTCATTAATTCCCTTGAGATTCTCGACTTTTTATTGTTCCATATGAATTTTGTTGTTATTTTTTCTAAATCATTAAAATATTTTCTTGGAAGTCTGATTGGTATAGCACTAAATAAATAGATTAGTTTAGGGAGTATTGTCATCTTTATTATATTTGCTCGGCCTATCCAAGAGCACTTAATATTTTTCCAATTATTTAAGTCTGACTTTATTTGTGTGAAAACTTTTTTGTAATTTTGCTCATATAATTCCTGACTTTCCTTTGGTAGGTAGATTCCCAAATATTTTATGCTATCAACAGTTATTTTGAATGGAATTTCTCTTTGTATCTCTTGCTCTTGGATTTTGTTGGTGGTGTATAAGAATGCTGAGGATTTATGGGGATTTATTTTGTATCCTGCTACTTTGCTAAAATTATGAATTATTTCTAATAGCTTTTTAGTAGAATCTCTGGGTTTTCTAGGTATACCATCATATCATCTGCAAAGAGTGATAGTTTGGTTTCCTCATTGCCTACTCTAATTCCTTTAATATCTTTCTCGACTCTTATTGCAGAGGCCAGTGTTTCTAATACAATATTGAATAATAATGGTGATAGTGGGCAACCTTGCTTCACTCCAGATCTTACCGGGAAAGGTTCCAGTTTTTCCCCATTGCATATGATGCTTACTGAAGGTTTAAAATATATGCTCCTAACTATTTTAAGGAAAAGTCCTTTTATTCCTATGCTCTCAAGTGTTTTTATTAGGAATGGCTGTTGGATTTTATCAAATGCTTTTTCTGCATCTATTGAGATGATCATATGATTTTTGTTTGGTTGGTTGTTGATATAGTCAATTATGTTAATAGTTTTCCTAATATTGAACCAGCCCTGCATTCCTGGTATAAATCCTACTTGGTCATAGTGTATAATCCTGGGGATGATTTTCTGTAATCTTTTTGCTAATATTTTATTTAAGATTTTAGCATCAATATTCATTAGGGAGATTGGTCTATAATTTTCTTTCTCTGTTTTCAGCCTACCTGGTTTAGGTATCAGTACCATATCTGTGTCATAAAAGGAGTTTGGTAGGACTCCTTCAATCCCTACTTCTTCAAATAGTTTATTTAGCATTGGAGTTAATTGATCTTTAAATGTTTGATAGAATTCAGATGTAAATCCATCTGGTCCTGGGGTTTTTTTCTTAGGGAGTTGATTGATAGTTTGTTCTATTTCTTTTTCTGAGATAGGAGTGTTTAGGATATTTACTTCTTCCTCTGTTAGTTTAGGCAAGCTATATTTTTGGAGGTATTCTTCTATTTCATTTAAGTTGTCGAATTTGTTGGCGTAAAGTTGGGCAAAGTAACTCCTAATTATTGCTCTAATTTCCTCTTCGTTAGTGGTGAGTTCTCCCTTTTCATTTTTAAGACTAACAATTTGATTTTCCTCTTTCCTTTTTTAATCAGATTTACTAAGGGTTTGTCTATTTTGTTGGTTTTTTCATAGAACCAACTCTTAGTTTTATTAATCAATTCAATAGTTTTTTTACTTTCAATTTTATTGATCTCTCCTTTTATTTTTTGAATTTCAAGTTTAGTGTTTGATTGGGGGTTTTTAATTTGTTCCTTTTCTAGCATTTTTAGTTGCAAGCCCAATTCATTGACCTTCTCTTTCTCTATTTTATACAAATAGGCCTCTAGAGATATGAGATTTCCCCTTATTACCGCTTTGGCTGCATCCCATACATTTTGGTATGATGTCTCATTATTATCATTTTCTTGGATGAAGTTATTAATTATGTCTATAATTTGCTGTTTCACCCAATCATTCTTTAGTATGAGATTATTTAGTTTCCAATTATTTTTTGGTCTACTTTCCTGTGGCTTTTTATTGAATGTAATTTTCAATGCATCATGGTCTGAAAAGGATGCATTCACTATTTCTGCCTTACTGCATTTGAGTTTGAGGTTTTTATGTCCTAATATATGGTCAATTTTTGTATAAGTTCCATGAACTGCTGAAAAGAAGGTGTACTCCTTTCTGTCCCCATTACATTTTCTCCAGAGATCTATCATATCTAATTTTTTCTAGTATTCTATTTATCTCTTTGACTTCTTTCTTATTTATTTTGTGGTTTGATTTATCTAATTCTGAGAGTGCAAGGTTGAGATCTCCCACTATTATAGTTTTACTGTCTATTTCTTCTTGCAGCTCTCTTAATTTCTCTTTTAAGAATTTAGATGCTACACTACTTGGTGCATATATATTTAATATAGATACTTCTTCATTATTCATTCTACCCTTTAGCAAGATATAGTGCCCTTCCTTATCTCTTTTGATTAGATCAATTTTTGCTTTAGCTTGATCTGAGATCAGGATGGCTACCCTGCTTTTTTGGCTTCACCTGAAGCATAGTAGGTTTTGCTCCAACCTTTTACCTTTAACCTGCATGTATCACCCCGCTTCAGGTGTGTTTCCTGTATACAACATATTTTAGGATTCTGGCTTTTAATCCATTCTGCTAACCGCTTCCTCTTTATAGAGGAGTTTACCCCGTTCACATTTATGGTTAAAATGACCAATTCTGTATTACTTGCCATCTTGTTAACCCCGGTTTATGCTTTTCTCCCTTCTTACTCCCTTACCCCCCTTCCCAGTATTAAGCTTGTGAGCTCCCCTTGCTTCTCACAGCCCTCCCTTTTTCAGTATCCCTCCCCCCCTTAGAGTTCCCCCCCCCAACTTGCCCCTTTCCCTCCCAGTTACCGTATTCCCTTCCACTTAGCTTATTCCTTCCTTTTTCACTTTTCCCTTCTCACTTTTCAATGAGGTGGGAGAAGTTTCACCATAGATTGAATATGTCTAAAATTCTTCTCTTAATGCCAATTCTGAAAGCAGTAAAATACTCACTATTTTCATCCCTCTCCATTCTTTCTCTCAGATATACTAGGTTTTCTTTGCCTCTTCATGAAATGTAGTACCCCCACTTTCCCTTTTTTCTAGTACAATGTCCTTTCCACATCTAGTTTCTAGAACAAGGTATACATGTATTCTTTATACATCTTTACAGCCGAAATATAGTTCCCAAGATTAATCTTTACCTTTTTAGATTTCTCTTGAGTTCTGTGCTTGTAGATCAAATTTTTTGTTAAGTTCTGGCTTTTTCATCAGAAATAGATGAAATTCGCTTATTTCGTTGAATGTCCATCTTCTTCTCTGGAAAAAGATGCTCAATCTCGCTGGGTAAGTTATTTTTGGTTGCATACCAAGTTCCTTAGCCTTTCGGAATATCATATTCCAGGCCCTTCTATCCTTTAATGTGGATGCTGCCAGATCCTGGGTGATCCTTATTGTGGCTCCTTGATACTTGAATTGGGTTTTTCTAGCCGCTTGCAGTATTTTTTCCTTTGCCTGAGGGTTCTGGCATTTGGCCACTATATTCCTTGGTGTTTTGATTTTAGGATCCCTTTCAGTAGGGGATCGATGAATTCTTTCAATGTCTATTTTACCTTCTGTTTCTATGACTTCTGGGCAGTTCTCTTTGATAATTTCCTGGAAGATAGTGTCCAGGCTCTTTTTTTCATCATACTTTTCTGGAAGTCCGATGATTCTCAGGTTGTCTCTCCTGGATCTGTTTTCCAGGTCTGTTGTCTTCCCCAGAAGGTATTTCATATCCTTTTCCATTGTTTGATTTTTTTGGATTTGCTTGACTGATTCTTCTTGTCTCCTCGAGTCATTCAATTCCAATTGTTCGACCCTGATTTTCAGTGAGGTATTTTCTTCACTCACTTTTTAAGATCTTTTTCTAATTGTCCAATTGAGTTCTTTTGTTCTGTGGAATTTTTTTCCATTTCGCCAATTTTGTTTTCCAATTCACCAATCCTATTTTTCAAGGATTTGGTTTCTTTATCCACTCTCTCTTTAACTGACTTCTCCAGGCTCTTTTGCCAAGCCTCCCTCTCCTTTTGCAGAGCCTCCCTCTCCTTTTGCCAAGTCTCCCTCTCCTTTTGCAAAGCCTCCTTCTCCTTTTGCCAAGCCTCCTTCCCCTTTTGCAGAGCCTCCCTCTCCTTTTCCCATTTTTCTTCTAGCTCCCTTGTGAGAGCCTTTTTAATTTCCTCCATGAGATTCATCTGTGCTGAGGAACATATGGTCTCCTCCTTTGAGGATTCACCTGGGGACTGTTTGTTTTTAGTCTCCTCAGGGTTTGGAGTCTGCTCTTTATCTGTATAAAAGCTGTCCAGGGTTAAATTCTTTTTCAGTTTCTTGCTCATTCTGTCTATTTATCAAAGACAAACTATCAAAGAAACAGAAGGAAAAAAACCCCTTGAATGGAGGCTGCTTTCTTTGGGGGAGGGGCAGGGTATTCGTGAGGCACGGGTCCTACTGTGCTATGGCGCCTGCGCGCTGAGATCCGAGCGGGCTGAGACACTGTGGGGGAGGGGTGGCCAGGTCCCGCGAGACTCCAGCTGTTTGGGGTTGTATTCTTCACCCCCGGTGTTTTTAGCTTCTCTGCTGGGCTGCTGACTTGCTCCTGTAGCAAAGCTCTCCCCGCAGAGACGGCTGCGATCGCGCCCCACCCCCTCTCCGCTCTACCCGGTTCTGAGCTGCTATCTGTGCTCTGGTTGCAGCTGCTGCCCGCAGACTGCTTCCAAATACCGTCCCCGCCTTCGCGCAAAAACAGACCTTTCTTGACGAGTCTCAAGGATGGTTTCTCTTGGTAAGTAATTGTATGGTTTTTTTTCAGTCGAGCATTAATTCAGAGGCATGAAATGAAATGAATAGTGAGAGAAAAACACGGAGGTTACACAGAAGTGTATTTCCTCTCCGCCATCTTGGCCGGAAGTCCCTCAGGATCAAAAGAAATTAAAAAATGAAAATGTTATTTTCTTTCGATGAGTGCATAATAGTAGTCTTATCTAGCTACTGTAGCCATATTTGCCCACTGTGGAGAAATCTCTTTCTATTTATAAACCCTAGTATCTCTCTCTCCAATTTGGAGATAAAAATTTAAAGAAAAATATAAGCTCCTCATAATTTTCACCTCCTCATTTTTTCCCTTCTTTTTTTTTTTTTTTTTAATCTGCTTTGAAATAGTACCACAATGCTCCTGCATAGACTTTAAGAACGTAGGTTTAGCAGCTGGTTCTTTGATTAAGAAAGATTTTTCTTACAAAAATTAAAGCATTTTATCTAGTGTTAAAGAAGAAAAGGATTAATTTAAATTTGCAATAGGAAAAACAAAACTGCTTGCAACTTAAATGTCTCTTCTTCTGTTCTGAAACTGTTTCTTTTCCTTAATTTCCCCCCTCCTCCCTTATCAGTAGCCATTTTGAATATCTCTTCATGAAGGAAAGCCAAGGCAACAAACCTTTATTAAGTACTCCCTCTGTGAAAGACACCGTGCCAAGTGTTGGGGACACAAATATAAGAAAAGAATTAAGAACGTTTCTGCCTTCAAAGAATTTACATTCTAATTGAACACATAAGAAGGAGGTGAAAGGGGATGGAGGTGGGGGGCCTCACATACTCAAAATTAGAAACCGGTATTGTAGCCCAAAAAGTAAAGCAAATGGGAGAGGATAAAAAGTTAGCCAGACAGACATTTCTGTCCATGTAAATGGAGTTCCCAGGAAGAAATCACCAAAGGGCAAAGAGGGCCAGTAAGATAGAAGAATGTTGTTGTTGTTGTTGTTTGTCCTTAGGTCTCAAAAAAGACTGTACCTTTAGGGAGGTGATATTGTGATATGCAAGTGAATTGGATTGGGTGAGGGAGGCTGTGCAAGGCATAGAGGTCTAAAAACTGGTTGTAGACCAGAATCTTGATATTCATATAATCCATCATCTCTTTATACTTTACTGCTCAAGCTTTATAATGAAAATGGGGATGGGGATTGGTGGATGGAAAATTTAAAAACAAAAGTAGGGGCAGATAGATGGTGCAATGGATAGAGCACTGGCCCTTAAGTCAGGAAGACCTGAGTTCAAATCTGGCTTTGACTTAACACCCACTAGCTTGTAGCCTTGGGCATATTGTTCCCCCCCCAAAAAAAAAAAAAGTAGAATAGCTGTAACAATAGGTACACTTATATAACAAGAGAACTAATCATATAGTAGTAGGGAAATAGGCCGTTGGATTAATGTCTAGTACTGACTTCAAAAAAAAAAAAAAAAAAAAAAAAAACTGTATGACTTCCATGCTGGTTGTTTTCTAATGAAGCTTTTTATTTTTCTTAAATTCTCTAACATCTAACTATCACTAACAAAATTAAAGAATGACAAGGACTTGGGGAAAAATAAGATATGAAGGATGGAGGAAATAAGAGTAAAAATGGTTAGAGTAAGATGTAGGTAGGAAACTGCAATAAAAATGAAGGTGAAGGGAATACAGGAAAAATATAGCTTAAGTATAGTACCTTTCTAGGCTGTGGTCATTGTTCAGTCATGTCTGACTCTTCATGACCCCATTTAGGGTTTTTTTTGGCAAAGATATTGGAGTGGTTTGCCATTTTCTTTTGCAGCTCATTTTACAGGTGAGAAAATGAAGTCATAATGGAGCAGGATCTGATTGAAGTTCCAAGGCAGATAGCAGCATTAGTTCTTCAAGTAGTAGAAGAGTGGGTCACTTCCTATGTAAAGACTAGAGCAGAGGAATAGAGCAGCATATCCTCTCACACATTTTCTTAGATCACACTACCTTGGGAACATTGAAGACAACTTTCAGACTCCCAGAACTAGGTCTGCAAATCTAACCTAAGCTTGGATAGTGCCTGCCCATCTGCAGGTGAGCAGAGCTCATCTTTAACATAAAGTTCAAAGTCAAGAAATAGACTGAAACAATAAGCAAACAACAAAAAAGGGAAAATAATCATAAAAAGCTATTATGGTGCCAGAGAAGACCAAGCCAAAATCTCAGAACAAGAAAATAATGTGAAAATAGCTACTACAAACAAAGCTTCAAAGGGAAAAAAAAAATATATATATATATATATTCCTTGAAATTAAAGAAAAATAGAGGGAAAAGTAAACAAAAAGTTGGGAAAAGAAATGAAAATGATGTAAGAAAATTATGAAAAGAATTAAAAGTTTGGTAAAGGAGGCAGAAAAAAATGAAGAAAATAACTTTTAAAAAAGGACACAAAATAAACAGGGCACAAAAATTAACTAGAGAAAAGGATTCCTTAAAAAGCAGATATGACCAAATGGAAAAAGAGGTACAAAATCTCTTTTTTTTAAAATTTTATTTTTTTTTAATTTTTATTTAATAATTACTTTATATTGACAGAATCCATGTCAGGGTAATTTTTTTACAACATTATCCCTTGCACTCATTTCTGTTCTGATTTTTCCCCTCCCTCCCTCCACCCCCTCCCCTAGATGGCAAGCAGTCCTTTATATGTTGGATATGTTGCAGTATATCCTAGATACAATATATGTTTGCAGAACCGAACAGTTCTCTTGTTGCATAGGGAGAATTGGATTCAGAAGGTATAAATAACCCGGGAAGAAAAACAAAAATGCAGATAGTTCACATTCGTTTCCCAGTGTTCGTTCTTTGGGTGTAGCTGCTTTTGTCCATCATTTATCAATTGAAACTTAGTTAGGTCTCTTTGTCAAAGAAATCCACTTCCATCAAAATATGTCCTCATACAATATCGTAGTCGAAGTGTATAATGATCTCCTGGTTCTGCTCATTTCACTTAGCATCAGTTCATGTAAGTCTCGCCAGTCCTCTCTGTATTCATCCTGCTGGTCATTTCTTACAGAACAATAATATTCCATAACATTCATATACCACAATTTACCCAGCCATTCTCCAATTGATGGGCATCCAAGAGGTACAAAATCTCATTGAAGAAAATGAATCTTTAAAAATTAGAATTGGTAAAAATAGAAGCTAATAGCTCTATGAGACATTAAGAATTTTTTTAAAAAAAATCAGAAGAATGATTAAAAAAATAGGAGAAATATAAAATATCTGTTAGGAAAAATTCTGAACTGGAAAACAAATTGAGAAAAGATAATTTATGAATTATTGTACTAAGTGAAATCCATGATCAAAACAAACAAATAGCTTAGATATCATAGATGCAAAAATTGCTTTAACTTATTAGATTCAAAGAATAACTTGAAATGAAAAGAATATACCAATTATCCCCTGAAACAGATCCCAGCATGAAACACCCAGGAATATTATAACAAAATTCTAGAGCTCCAAGGAAGAGTGAAAATATTCCAAGACAGAATGAAACAATTTAAATATTGCAGAGGCACAATAAGCCATCACAAGTGATTTATCCACTTCCACATAATAGTAACAGAGGGCTTGGAATATGGTATTCTTGAAAACAAAGGAAGTAGGATTACAACCAAGAATATCTCACCAGCAAAACTGAGTATAATTCTTGGGGGGGGGGGGAGGGGGAAGAAGGGAGGAGAATGCATATTTAATGAAATACAGAACTTACAAGCATTCCTGAAAGGAAAAAAAAAAAGAAAAATAGAAATAAATAGGAAAATTGGCTGTCAAATACAAGACTTAAGCAAAATATAAAAAGCTAAATAGTAAGGAATATACATAGAAGACATGGTTTGAGTCAATTATACTGAAATGATCTTAAAACAAACAAAAAAATGAAAAGTTGAGAAAGAATGATGTACTGGAAGAAAGGGAAACAAAGAGGAAGAATGGTAGAAATTATATTAAAAAGACATGAAAGTAAGAGTGGAAGGGGACATGGGAGGGATAGTGGGCAACACTCAAACTTTACTCTCATCAGAACTGGTTCAAAGAGAGAATACATACAGAGAGAGAGAGAGAGAGAAAGCTAGGTACAGGAATATAGCTTACATATCAGAGAAGAGAGGAGATAAAAGAATTGAGAGGAGGATAATAAAAGAGAGGAAAACTTAAGGAAAGCAATGGTCAGAAGCAAAACAGTTTTTCGAAGAGGGGCAAGGAAAAAAAATAGAAAAAAATGGGATGGGAGGAAACACATAATTTGTAAAAATGACCCTGAATATGAATGGGATAGACTCTCCCATAAACTGAAAATAGATAGCAGAATGATTAGAAACCAGAATCCAATAAAATATAATTTATAGGAGATACATTTCAAACAGAAATTTATTTTGCTTCAGCTGAATTTAAAAGACTAGGCCAGCAGTCATGATCTCAGACAAAGCAAAAGCAAAAATAAGCCTTATTCAAAGAAATAATTAGGAAAACTACATTTTGCTATAGGCATGAAGTAATATAAAAATTTTACAACAAATTTCTCTGATAAAGGCCTCATTTTTCATATATATATATATATATATATATATATATATATATATAAAACTGAGTGAAATTCATGAAAATAAGATCCCTTTCCCCAATTGATAAATATTAAAGGCTCTGAATAGGCAGTTTTCAGAAAGAGAAATTAGGTATCTAAAATCATATAAAAATGTTCATCACTATTGATTAGAGAAATACAAAGTAAAACTACTCTGAAGTACTACTTCCCATATATCAGAAATGACAAATGCTGCAGGGATTAGAGGAAAATAGGAACACTTAGTGTAGTGTTGGTGGAGTTGCAAAAAGGACTGACCATTTCAGAAAACAATTTGGAACCATGCCAAAAGTGCTGTAAAACTGTATATATCCTTTCACCCAGGAACATACTACTAAGTCTATATCCCAGAGAGATCCAAGGAAAAGGGAAAGGACCTATGTATACCAAAATATTTATAGTAGCATTCAAAGAATTGAAAATTGGTAGGATACCCATTAGCAGATTGTTCATGATTGTGATGGAATGAACTATTGAGCTATAAGAAATGATAAGGTGATTGAGTTAAGAAAAATCTGGGAATAAAGTACTCTTGATTGGACCATAGTAATATAATAAAAATGACAATATTCTAAGGTTAATTTACAAATTTATAGCTACTTTAATCAAAATATTTAAACTTGCAAAGAAAACTTACAGAAATAGACAAAATAAATCAACATCAATTTTTAAAGACAAAAAAACTAAGTTGTTAAGGAAAATAATGAAATAAGGGTTGGGAGGAAGTGTACTTCATAACATGAAACTATATTGTAAAGAAACAATCATTAAATTGATTTAATGCTGATTTAAATAAAAATTAGATCAACAAAAAAATGGCAGAAAAGGAACAATCAGAAATAATTGAATTCAATAACTTTGAAAACTTAAATTACCTGAGGAAAAAAAGTCTCTTTTATTAAAAAAAATTTATAAAACTGGAACTCAACCTGGCAGACATCCAGCCTAGATCATCATTGACACTAATATTCAATAAAAAGTTTAAAATGGATATGATCAGAATATTAAACATCATATCATAAAAGCTGTAATATAGTAATAGTAATAGAAGTAGTGGTAGTAGTAGTAGTAGTAGTAGTAGTAGTAGTATATGAAGGATATGAATTCTTAGCCAAATGAGACATACATAGTTTAACTAAAAAAATAAGCAATTTTAATATATTATACAGAAAAACTTTTGCATAATTATGTATTTAATATAAGAAAGAAGCAGCTAAATAGGAGGGAATCTTCATATCAAATATTCTTATTAGGGTTTGAAATCCAAGATAAAACTTATAAACAATAAAAATCTGTTCTCTATTAGGTGGGTGATCAAATGATATGACAAAATAATTTTCAAAAGAGTAACTGTCAACTATGAACAATGATATTAAATCATAAGAAAGAATGAAATTAAACAACAATCATTAGAGAAATGCAAATCAAAACAATTTTGAGAGGTTTCATCTTATACTCCACAAACAGAAAAAATGATAAAAGACAAGATTGTTGGTAGAGCTAAAAAGTGATACAACCATCCTGGGAAGCAATTTGGAATTAGGGAAAGATGTTGACCAAAATGTATACAGCCCTTAATCGAGAAAGTCAAATGTCTGTCATATATTCGAAGAAAGTCATTGATGAAAATATAAGGATGTTTACATCAGAGAAATGGTAGCAATATTATGTATAGTTTTAAGCAAAGAACTGGCAAAAAGTAGATAATCACTTAGGGTATGACTAAACAAAATGTAATATATGAACAGCTTGTAAAAGTGACAAATGTGATAAATATGGAGAATTATGGAAAAACATACTTGAACTGATGCAAAATGATGTAAGCAGAGACAGAAAGACAACTTATACAATACCTATAACAATGTAAATAGAAAAAAGAATAGCTAAAATAATCAAAATTGATTATTCTAAAATTATAAAAAACAAATTAAGCCCCAAGTAAGTGATATGAAAAGACATTGACTTTTACTCCATTGCTTTCACTAGCCTTATTGTTTGTAATACTTTTTAAGACTCACTTGACTTCGTTCTCCAGGATGTCTAGCTCTAGATTAGTAACCATACCATTATGGTAATTGATTACGTTAAGAGAAAACAAGAAAATTTCATGGAAAACAAAGCAAAACAAAACAAAAATTTATTTCAGTTTCATTAATTATGTTAAGATCTTTCTTGTGCAGTCTTGTATATCTTCTTGCCACCTCTTCTTCATCTCTTCTGCTTCTGTTAAATCTTTACCATTTTTAGCTTCTATTTCTTTGGGTTGATCATTTAAGAAAACCTTCTCATCTTCATTGCTGTTTTCTATAATTCTACTCTCTTAGATATATTTTTCCCCTTTCCTTTTCCTTCTTTCCACAGCTATTTGTAAAACCTAATCAGGCTTTCTTTTCTTCTTTTTCTTTAGAATTTTTTGTTGTTGTTGCTGCTTCCTATGCAATATTGTGAAGTTCTGTCCATAGTTCTTGAGGCACTCTGTCAGATCTAATCCCTTAAATCTTTCTATTCATCCCTTCAACTTCATATTCATAGGGGATATTATTTAGGTCATATATATTGGTCTGATGGTTTTTCCTATTTTCTTCAACTTAAATCTGAATTTTATAATAAAAAGCTCATGATTTGATCCACTGACTATATAAAGCTTTTCCATTTTTAGCTAAAAAGTATATAGTCCAAGCAATTTCTTCATTGGACATTTGATGATGTCCATGTGCAGAATCATTTTGGGGTTGTTTAAAAGAGGTTGTTATGACCAGCAAGTTATTTTAAGAAAAACTCCATTAATCTTTGCATTGCTTCATTTAATACTCTAAGACTAAACTTGCTGCTTATTCCAATTATCTATTGATTTTCTACTTTAGCATTCCATTACACTATGATGAAGATGATATCTTTTAGGGTATTTTTTTTCTAGATAAAACTGTTTTCATAGTATTGATCAACTATGACTTCATAGGTATTAATAATTGGAGTATAGACTTGTATAACTGTGATGATGGATGGTTTACCTTGAATTTGAATGGATATCTTTTACTAATTTTTGAGAATATATCCCTGTATTGCTTTTCTTACTGTTTTATTGATTATGCCTTTCCTTCTAAGCAATTCTTGCCCAAAATAGTATATGTAGTGATCATCTGAATTAAATTCACCAATTTCCATCCATTTAACTTCATTGACACCTAATAAGGTATGTGTTTAATCTTTCTATCTATGGTTTAACTACATCTAGTTTACTTTGATTTATAGATCTTACATTCCAGATTTCTATGCAATATTGATCTTTATAGCTAGAATTTTCCTTTCATTAACAGAGTGTCCTTTGGTTTTAGCCCAACAACTTCATTAGTATTGGAGTCACTTGTAGTTATTCTGTCATTCCCATGAATATATTAGACATTTTCTAACTTAAGCCATCTCTTTTATCATTTTAATACTGTGCACGAGATTTGTTTGGCAAAAATAATGTAGTGGTTTGCCATTTTCTTCTCCATTGGATCTCCTTTTGTCAGAACTCTCCACTATGACATGTTCATACTGGCTATCTTTATACAGCATAAGTCAGTTTTATTTAGTTACATAAGCCCCCCTGCCAATAACAATAGTTGACAACAACAGCATTTAGATATGCCAGATATGAATTGCTACATGTTTTACAAATATTATCTGATTTGTTCCTCACAATAACTTTGGAATAACATTAGGTTATAATGACCATTATATTTTATAGATGTAGAAACAAGGCAGAGGTTAAATGACTTGTTCAAGATCATACAGCAAGAATGCATGAAGCCAGATTAAAACTTAGGTCCTTTTGACTCCTGACTCAGTTCTGTATCCACTATGACACTTCGTTGTTTCTAGCTCCCTCTAGGTACATAGTTGATTCTTCTAACCATATGTTGACTTCATCCAATGAATGATGAATTATAATTCCATCAGTGTCAATGAAAAGCACATCATTTATATAAATATTCCTGAAACTGATATTCTCCTCTTTATCTTTTCCACTCCGTGCTCCTTTTTATCACCATCATCATCATCATTATACCCCCAATCCAAAATTTGAATACATTTTGAATTGTGTTTTTAAAGATTCTGAAGAGAACTTTTGAGAACTTCTTCCACAGGACATGTCCTCTTCCTCTATTTGGCTAGGAAGCTAACCACATAATTCAAAATAAGTCTCCTTGGCTTAAGAAAATCATTTACAATTGAGATAAGGAATATATTATACCATATCTAATATACAATATCTGTATGTGATTTATTATACAATGTTATATAATTATATATAATTATTATTATATAATGTTATATTTAATAAGAATTGATCCAATGTCCCCCAGAATCTTGGATCAAGGAATACAAAATTCAGTTCTCCAGAAAAAAAAAAAAAAAAAATTAAACCTCCAAGACATCTTCTTAAACTGCTTTCAATTATGATGATTTATAAGATTTGCTTCAGTTATAAGTGACTAACATAGACCTTTAATTTTTAAATTTATATGTAAAACTTTTTGAATACTTTTGCCCAGAAAAGCTTTATGAAGATTTCCTAGTGGATTCTGTAGATATTTAGGAATAAGCATTAAAATTTTGATCTCTAGGATGATTTAGACTCTACCTAAATAGGTGTAATGTAATTATATGAAACTTAACCTTTTATATAATATACATACCACAACCACAACATTAAATATTTGTACTTAGCTATGACATTTCATCAATAATAAATCTCATTATTTTTATGAAGAATCTTACACCTAGAAACTAAAGATAATTAATTATTACCAGGAATCAAATAATTGATGATAACAACAATATTTATTTTTATAATAATTAAACTATTGTTTTAAACTCCAAACAATTATATCAAGATACTTTTTTGTCCTAAAAAGGATAAAGATAAATCCTCTTGACCAGGACAGAAAATAGATCTTTAATCTACTTTATTTACTAATTAAAGAAGAACTACTCCTTAAAAAAAAATGTTAATATTGCAAGCTAAAGAATAAGAATCAAAAGAAATGAGGTTTGGTTGTGGGGAATTGAGAGTAAAAAAGGGAAGAAGTGAGTTTTGTGAATTCTGTTTGCATATATGAAGAGAAACTGAAAGAAAGATTGTAACATTGCAAAGTGAAGAGGGAAGGAGAGAGGGAGGGAGAATGAGAGAGAAAGAAATTTATACACATACATAGATAGACATAAGAAACAGAAAATTATATACATATTATATGCCCATAGATATTCCCATCATTGTTAAAATTAAAATAATCACCTCCTTTTTCTTAGACACACCTACCAGGCTATATGTTGCCTTGTTCTTCTCATTCTCTAATAGGCTTCTTGACTGGAAAACTGATTTTTATTTACTTCAAATTCTTGTTTGCATAGAACAATCACTACTTACCAAGGGACCTTCACATCCCATTGGAAATCCTGACTCAATCTGTTTCAAATTCCCACTTCTATTTTCCTGATATTTAACCAATGCTGAATTTCTGGTATAAATACAATCCAACTATAATGAATAATCTTATTATGTGCTGCTGTAGCTTCTTTGATTAAATATTTTTGCATCGACATTCATTAGAGGCTTATTCCTGCATTTTTTTCTTTCTCTTTTCTCTCCATTTAAACTATCAGGTTTCATGAAAATAACAAAAGGAATTGTTTGTGAACATTCACTATAGTACTGGAATTAATTGTTATTTGAATATTTAATTGAATTTACTTGTAAACCTGTTTGGTCCTTCGGGATCCCCCTCTCTCCCTTCTAGCCATGCATTTTTGACTTGTTTTCTTTTTTTCCAGGATTGGAAAATTTTATTTTTTTCCCTCTGTTTATCTATGTTTTCTTTTTCTTTTTTTTTTTTTTTGCCGAAGCAATTGGGGTTAAGTGACTTGCCCAAGATCATAGAGCTAGGAAGTATTAAGTGTCTGAGGCCAAATTTTAATTCAAGTCCCTCTGATTTCAGGGCTGGTACTCCGACTACAAGGCTGGTAATCTACCACAACATCTAACTGGCCCCTACACCACCTAGCTGTTCCCTAAACCACTTAGCTGCCCCTCTATGTATTCTATATAATCATAATTCTCTATGTCTTTTATTAAGTTTTCCGTTTTGTTGGCCCATAATTGAATTTTTCCTTTTTTTTTGTAATTTCTCCTTTTTTCATTTTTTTTTATATTGATGGAAAAAAAATCCTGTCTATGAAATTTTCTAATAGTTTCTCTATTTTTTAGGCTTTTAAAAATTTTATTTGATCTGTTAAATCAATTTTACTTAATTTTGTTTATGTATTTTATTTTCAGATTTCTTTGCATATTTACTTGGGTAGTTTTGATTTGTTTTATTTTTAGTATTATGGTTGTTCATCTGATTTATTTTTGTCTTATCTCTATTTTAGTTAATGCATTTAGAAAAATAAAATTTCACATAATGACCATTTGGCTACATCTTACAAATTTTCCCACAGTTAATTTTTGACATTTTATTTCATAAATTTAGCAATTGTTTCTTTGAGTTGTTCTTTGATTTGCATGCTTTTTAAGGTTATATGGTTTAGTTTCTTCTTAAATCAAAATCTTTCCTGTAAATTACCATTATTAAGTACAGTTTTATTTATTTATGCCCCATAAATGATGGTTTTATATACCTGCCTTTTTACATTTAAAAAATATGCACCAGTACATGGTCAATTTTTATAAAGATTTCTTGGACTTACAATTTAGTTGTAATTCTTAACTACTGAATCTTTTTTTTTTTTTTTACCCCATATCCAATCTGTTGCCAAGATCTGTTGATTTTCTTTTCATACATTTTTCAAAAACTCTTCCTTTTCTTTTCTTACTCTCATCAACCTAGTACAGGCCCTTATAATCTACACCGAGGCAATAGTCTGTAAGTTGATCTGCCAACTAACTAGCAAGGTTCTTCCCATTCCAGATCATTATTCACTCAGCTGTCATAGTGATTTCCCAAAAGCACAACTCTGACCCATGTAACCCACTCTAGTCAATAAACTCTCCTGGCTACACATGATCTTTAGAATCAATCCTGTTATCATTCAAAACCTATCATATGCACCACTATCCACTTTTTACAATTAATACCCCTTCCACATATTCTGAGATCAAATCCAACCCCACACATTTACTAGCTGTGTGATACTGGACAAATCTCTAAGCTTCTTTTTGCCTTAATCCATTGGAGAACAAAATGGTGAACTACTCTACGGAATCACAAAGAATAGCACATAATTGAAAAATGAAACAATAATAAATGTCCTCAATAACTGGCACTACCCTCCTTGTTGTTCCTCAAACAAACAATGACTACTTGCAGTTTCACTGATTCTCTCCCATCCAAAATATTCTCCCTCCTCATCTCTATTTTTGGCTTCCCTGATTACTTTCAAACTCAACTAAAATCTCATCTTCTACATAAGCTTTTTTCGATTTTTAAATTCTACTATTTTGTCTCTGTTAATGATTTCCAATTCAGATTAGATATATAGATAGATGCATACACAATTAATACATATATATTATTTATACATAGCAGTTTGCATGTTATCCCCCCCAGAACTATGAATTTATTTATTTTTAATACACATTGCTTTATGAATCATGGTGGGAGAGAAAAATCACAGCTAGTGGTAAAACCATTGGAGAGATAAAAAAAAAAAACAAATAGAAAAAAGAAGTGAACATAGAATGTGTTGATTTACATTCAGTCTCCTTAAATATTTTTCTGGATGGAGATGTCATTTTCTGAACAAAGTCTATTGGGATTCCTTTGAATCACCGAACTACTAAGAAGAACCAAGCCTTCCATAGTTGATCACTGAAATTGTTTCTTAAGGAATTCATTAATAGCTTGTTTAATTTCTTTTTTCAAAAATGGGATTATTTAAGAAATTTATTTCCTCTTCTATTAATCTGAGCAATTTATATTTTTTGTAAATATTCATGTATTTTGATTAAATTGTCAGTAGGCAAAATAGCTACTAATTATTACTTTAAATTTTTGTCATTGGAAGTAAATTCATCCTTTTCATTTTTGATGCTGGTGATATTTTTTTCTTTCTTTTTTCTAATCAAATTAACTAAAAGTTTGTCTATTTTGTTGTTGTTTTGATAAAAACAATTCTTACTTTTGTTGGGCTGGAACTCTGAAAAGTACTTAAGATTCAGTATAGTTGATGAGATAATAATTCTCTAGCTATGATGTATTCACTCTAGTCAAATACATAAACTTAAGGTAATATGGTGATGTGATGGCTCTTCTGACAAGTTGGCACATGCTCAAGTGTGGTTGCGCATGGTCTATGTGAGGTAGTGATGTGATTGTACTGGAATATTTAAAGGAGTCATAGAGGACTCTCCCTCTCCCAGGCACAGCAATCTCAGGCACAGAGAAGATTTCAGACTCCAGACTCCAGAGTCCAGACTCCATCTTTGACCAGCCACATGGCCCTCCAGAAAGCTAGCTGGGACATTAGAGTTTATTAATTCAATCATTTTCTTATTTCAACTTTATAAATCTCTCTGAGTTTCAGAATTTCTAACTTGGTATTTAATTGTGGGTTTTTAATTTGTTCTTTTTCTAACTTTTTTAGTTGCATGTCTTTCTAATTCATTGATCTGCTCTTTCTCTATTTTATTATGTAGCTATTTAGAAATATAAAATTTCCCCTAAGAACTGCTTTGGCTGCATCCCAAAAGTTTTGGTATGTTTTTTCATTATTGTCATTCTCTTGGATGAAATTGTGGATTGTTTCTGCAATTTGTTGTTTGACTTACTCATTTTTTAGAATGAGATTATTTAATTTTCAATTCTTTTTAGTCTATCTTTCCCTGCCCCCTCCCCTTTTTTTTGGAATATGTGATTTTTTGCATTGTGATCTGAAAAGGAAGCATTTAATATTTCTGCCTTTTTTCCATTTGATTGTGAGGTTTTGTGCCCTAATACATGGTCAATTTTTGTGTAGATAAAAAGGTTTATTCTTTTCTATTCCTATTGAATTTTCTCCAGAGGTCTAACATATCCAGGTTTTCTAGGATTCTATTAACCTGTCTAGTTTCTTTCTTGCTTATTTTGAGATTAGATTTCTCTGATTCTGAGAGAGGAAGGTTAAGATCCCTTACTAATATAATCATGCTGTCTATTTCTTCCTGAAACTGGCTTAAAAATCTTCTCTAGGAATTTGCCTGTTCTGCCGCTTATTGCATACACATTTTAGTATCATTACTACTTCATTGTTTTTACTACCCTTTATCAAGTTGTACTTTTCCTTCATTATCTCTTTAAGACTCTTAAGTCTTTAAGATTTTATATCCTTTTTTCTAGTTGGCTATCTTTTCTTCCATTTTTTTTTTTTTAGTTTTTCTTGGATAGTTTTTAGTTTAGTTTAGTTTAGTTTTTTTTCAATGTCTAAATGTCTAAAATTTCTAAAGCTAAAAATGTGGATCAAAAAAAAAAAACTTTTTCTCAATCAAATCTGTTCCAAAATCTATTAAATTATTATTTTGATGAAAATGAATAGAGTAGCATGATAAGCCAGGATTCTACTTTCAGTGCCTCTTTTTGTCAGCCAGAATTGATGGGAATTAATACATGATATAAGACTAAATTTTCTGGGTATAACTAAGACAAATGGGGTCTCAGGAAGAAGTAGGAAACCCATTTATTGTGACCTTTTTACATATCAAAACTCTAAAAAAAAACAGCTCTTTAAGGAAAGAATGAACCTGATATTATAAAATAGTCTTTGGCAGTATGTAACCTTTATGTATTTCTATTACTAGAGGAAAGAGTAGGCCATATGTTGGCAAGGCCTATATTGAGGCAAGCAAACATTTAAAAAGTCTTCTGATGTTTCAGTGGTCCTGTGTCACTGATATAGTTATTTGTCTTTTTTCATCCCAACTCTTTCATTTAATTTTAAATGGTTTATTGATTTCTATTTTTGACACCATAGTCTATTCCCTATTTTCCTTTCTTATATGCTCTTTTCCTTATAACAGAGAAAAAAATGAATCAAAGTGAAATAATATAATAGTATCTAATAGCAGATTCAACATTCTGCATGTTTATAGTTCATTAACTCCCCAAATTGAGAAGTATATTTCATCATCAGTCATCAATGTGTTGATCAGTGTGTTTAATTTAGATTCTAAGATTACTATTGTTTTCATTCACATTATTATATTAATTGTAGTTATTGTTCTTTTGCATCTTCTTTGATTTATATGATTTCTCTACAGTTCTACCATAGGTTGAAACACAATATCAGTGTATTCATTAAGTAAATCAAATAACAAGCAATTTTTAAGTATTTCATATGTAGGAACCAAGTATTAAAAAAAAAAAAGTGTGAAATAGTCTCTGCCCTCAGGGATCTTACATACCTATTCCTAAATATAAAGAAATAGTAATACAGGCATGGAGACAATCTGTTAAAAAAGCAGAGATGAGATATTCAAGAGAATATAAATTTGAACAGTGATTCTTAAGTTGGATTCTGTGTCAGTAGAGGAGTAGAATTGAAAGGTTATGTTAGAGATTCCTGTGAGGCAACAATTATTTTCCTTCAAAGGATAGAGAGTTCTTATCAGCCTGCCTTATGAAAAACTGAATTTGGTCATTATTTGACTTTTATTATTCATCTCCTTGTCATCTTATGGTCTCTGTGATCTATAGGTAATATCCAAGGAACATGATCTTTTCACTGCACTTCCATTTATCCCCATTCTGATCTGCCATCACATAACTATAATGGGAGTAGGGAGGAGACTAAGTCATTAGGTCCAAGTGCTTCATGCATACTCAATATATTCTGATTACTGAGACCAAGGTCTTCAACCTGATCTAAGTTAAGGAAAGGACACCTCCATCACACATTTCTTGAAGTAGGCTCTTCAAATCTCTACAACAACTGGAAGGAGGAAGAGTCTGTTGGATATACTTCAAGGACTGGAGTATAATTGGCATTTCATACATTATAAAAGCATAATTTTCAATTTAGGAAGTTCCAGATGCATAAGGAAAAGGATAAGAAAAAAATTGACATCACCTCCAAGAGCCATTAGAGAATCATATTTATTTTTTTAATTAAGTGGAAACTCAAATTATAAATCAATGGTTAAAATAACATGTACATTAGGAGTCTGCCTTTCATTATAGAAAAAAAAATCCTTCTTCCATTGAAGCTTGGAAAAAATAAAAATAATTTTGTTTTAAAATGCTAAAATGAAAATAGAAGCCTAAGACTATTCTAAGGATATTGAGAAAATAATACTGAATTTATTTATTTAATTAAAGGAAAAAACTCTCTCATCTGGTCTTATTTGAATTAATTCATTTTGATAAGCCAGTGATGTTTACCTAGAGAGAATGCCAACTTATTTGCAGAACACTAAAATCCATGTGGAAAATGTAACATCTATTAATTATTTTCTTCTGGACAAATAATAAGACATGAGGTTTCTAATAATTAAATTAAAAAGCTCCCTAGAAGGTTAACTGTTTGCCTATGCCCAAAATTACATAACTGGAATAAATACAAGAAGATTGTCATGACTAGAAGTGGTATATAGCTTTCAAAACATGTTACATATGGAATCTACCTTCTAAATTCATATAATAACAACATTTAGAGAATGTAAGGGACCAAACAGGCCATTTACTTCAACTTCCTCATTTTATAGGTGAAGAAATTAAAATCCATTAACTTCAAATGAGAACACAAACACATACAAACACATACTCATACACACACTCACACTTACACACACATTATATACGAGAATAATAATAGTAGCAGTAGTATTTAGTAATAGTGTAGTAGTAATTGTTATTTTTGTTATTTGCCCAAGAACACACACAGTTAGCTACTAGCAGAACAACAACCCATTTCTCTGAAACAACCCATTTCCTTTAGAAAACTTTCCATTAAACCTCAGTAGTAATAAATAAATAAATTTAAAATGAAAATGAGAACTTTAAAAAATCAGAAACATGGCATAGAATTTGAAAAAAGAAGATAAAAGAACAACATATAAATAACGCATTTCCCCCACTTATTTCATAAATTAGCCCCATTTTCTTGGCAAGATTATAAACTCCTGGTGTTCAGTCATTTCAGTCTTGTTCAACTTTGTTGACACCATTTGAAATTTTCTTGGCAAAGATAATGGAGTGATTTGCCATTTTTTCCAGTTCATTTTGCATATGAGGAAACTGAGGTAGATAAATGATTTGCTTATAGTTACAAAGCTGGTAAATGTCTGAAGTCAGATTTGAAGTCATGAAGATGAGCCTCTATCCACTGTTCATCCTAGCTTCCCCAAACCACATTGTAGCCTGGTGTAATAGAACACTGGACTAATGGACTGGCATTCAGGAAATCTGGGTTAATGTTCTAGGTCTAATGCTTTTAATTTTGTGATAATTTTTATAAAATTGTTTTAACTTTAAAAAGCTATATAAATGAGCTATCATTAGCTGGAGAAAAATATATTACTCATTACTCAAAACCAGAGATTTGAGTTTACATGGTAGTGTTCCAAACTGTGAAATAAGTCCTGCCCCACTGGAGAGAGGCAAAAGAGTTAGAAATAGTACAAAGCAATGGTCAAAGTTATTAATTATTTGAGAATATTAATCTATATAAACATTCATTTTTACATCCTATTTTATTTTATTTTTTTCTGGGGCAATTGGGGTTAAGTGATTTGCCCAGGGTCACACAGCTAGGAAGTTTTAAGTGTCTGAGATCAGATTTGAACTCAGATCCTCCTGCCTTTAGGGCTAGTGCTCTATCCATTGCACCACCTAACTGCTCCCAACATTTATTTTTAAAAGTGAAAACAAGTTGGCCTCAAAATCAACAAAGCAAGACTAATATACTGAATTTATTCCTATTGTTACTGATTTTAGAACAGTGATTATATAATACAATTTGTCTTAATAAATTCAAATGAGTTGGGAGTTGTTATACACCATATCTCAGGCACCATGTGTCACTATCATCATTAGACATTACTTGGCATAGACTCACGACACAGGTGAGATGCTCTCATGCTCAGTATATGTGAATATGAAGAAAAATAAATAATTTTCATATGAAACTTATTGATTTCTCTAATATTTCTTATTGTCATTCATTTGACCTTGTGTATTACCTATGTACGGCTTTTTAGTAGTGTATACTACAAGTCCACTCTTTCCACTGATGTTGTTATATGTAGATGGGAGACTGATTTCCAATTTGTGGTTTGTTATTATTTTTTTAATGTGAAGCCATTGCAACTAATGCTTTTTCTTTGAGTTAATTTTATTGACAGGCTATTTATTGAAGGAAAATCACTGGAGAAGAAGGAGATCTGAATAAAATAGAGATGGGTAATTCAAGCTAGGATTGTTAGGGAAAGAGCTGGCATCATTTCATTCAGCTCTATACTCTTGTGATTGGTCATAGTTTCTGGGCAGGCAAGGATCACTGGGGGACCACTGGGGGAAGAAACCTCCTAAATAACTTAGGTTAATTATCTCAGAGCGTTGTGATAACAGACCAGAATTAATGACATAAATTTATCAGCTTTCTGGGAGAAGACCAAATAGCTCCTTCTAGAGGAATGTCTGCAGGGAAGGAAGAAGCTTTCATGATTTTTAACCTAAGAAGTACACCAGGATAATTTTTTAAATGACATGGATTTTTTTATGTTAAGGGATTACACATATTTATGTTTTTATATATTTATGATTTTAAATATGAGCTAGTCTGAATCATTCCACTCTATGAAGAATACTGAGGGTGCCTCCCCACAAATTTGCAGCCTTAATGCTATCTTCTCTCACTTCTGCTACCTCTCCCACTCTCCCCCAACTCCTTCAAATAGATGGAAGTTGTGTAGCAGTTTGTCAAAAGCATGGTTTGAATGCAATATGGATCATAAGATTTCATACTAAGAGACAGATTATGAATTGATTGGTATACTTCAAAGTCTCTCTTTTGTCCTATTTGCTGGTCATAGAATATTGAGAAATAGAAACTAGCTTTACATCTTTATGTATAAGTTTTTCAATTGCTGTAAGACATTGATGTAGCATACAAATTCCCAGGCCTAGACCATACTCCAGACCATGAAAGAAAGAGATATAACTAAAGTGCAATGGCAAAGACCCCTACCAGGAACTCCTAGACAATCAACATTACTAAAATTCAAGACAATCAAATTTCAACTCACAGATCACTGTGTAAAACCTATTTGCCCTTTATAAGGATGCATCCTCTATAGAGGATGCAGTTATAGGAACTTTATAGATATTAAGCCACTTTGCTAAACTTAATAAGGAACTTTTTGGTTTTGAATAAATCACAATGATAACTTCTTTGTAAAGTGCCATGTATTCATTTTTTTCTATAAAATCTAAGAATACGATTGTTTTATTAATGTTAATTCATCACTGATGATTATTTCAGAATGTGTTATACTAAGAAGACAGGATAAGAGCTAGAATCTCTTAGAAAAGACCTTGTATAAATAAGATTAATGGCTACAAAAGATCAATATTTACAATGACTGTTATTTACTATGCCACAACTATAAGCTTGCTGGTATTAATGTCAGTGTGAAAAACAATTTAACCCTGTTTTAAGGTGAAAGAAGTAGGACTTTCTGCATGAAGTGTATATCTTGGAACTGAAATTTGGTTTAATATCAGTCTGAATCCAGATATAAATGTTTTTACTGCTGTGTCAATAATCTATTGTGTAAAGGAAGAAGCCAACACAAGCTCACAAGAAATGATACCTAGAACCTATAACTATTATTATCATTTTCAAATGTTGAGATGACCTTACAAGGTTAATGGAAAGATCCTATTGATTTAGTTTTCCAAATTACCCTTGAATTGGAATGTTTCTCTAATGTTAGGCCCTAGGCTTGGCTATAATATTTCATGAATAATGTGAAATTCTGAGACATGGATTAGGCAATTCATAGAAGCATTCATGTTGTTGTGATTGTTGTTCAGTAATTTCATCATCATGTCCAACTCTTTATGACCCTATTTGGAGTTTTCTTGGCAGAGATACTGATGTGATTTGTCATTTTCTCCTCCAGCTCATTTTACAGATGAGGAAATTGAAGCAAACAGAATTTAGTGTCCTGCTCAGGGTCACATCTGGGATCAAACAGAGATGACAGAGTCTTGTGTTATAATACCCATAGACTAATGGTCATTACTTTCAGGATCAGGATTGATAGAATAGTTTGATATAGGTAAAATTTCAGTTTTCTTCATCTTTTAATAGCAAGTTCTTTTAATCATATCAAGAAATACTTAAGATTGTAATGAATCTTTAGCATCAATATCACCATACATCCCTGCTTCTATATAATGGGATATAGAAGTAAGAAAGAGGGAGGCAGAAGCTATTGTTAATATTTCTAATACCTTACTTTTATAGACACCTACTAATTATTGTGAAGAACTTGCTGCCCATTCTGAAGAACCCATTGATTTATTTGTTCAAGATTGTAGATTTGAAGAATTTTGCCAAAGAATTTACTTATGTAAATAAAGATTGAACAATAACAAAAACATAACAAAACAAAGACAAACCAAAAAAAAAAAAGAAAAAAAAAAGAAACCCAATTACAGAAATTATCTTCTTTTTGCTCTTATGCATTTTATAATGCTACACAGGTGCTAAACCTATAGACTAGATTTCTTTTGCAAGATCCAGTCTCTGAGTCCAGGCAGAGCAGTAAATGCCTATAATCTCTGCCATCAGGGAAACGGAGGCTGATGAATTACTTGAACTCAAAATTCTGAGGTGCATACAGTAGGGCTAGTGCAATCTGGACAGTATACCCGAATCATGCTGAGAAGCTAAATCGCTTCCATTTGAATTGTCTTAGGAAAATTCTGAAAATAACCTGGCAGGATAAGATATTACATATTGAGATTTCTTTCTCAAACTAAACTGCCAAGGATTCCAATCCCACTGCAGAGAGCATAACTTTATTGGGCTGACCACATTGTTCAAATGTCAAATGTACGCTTGTAAAAAATAATATTTTATGGAGAACTCACCCAGAGCAAGCACTCACAAGTTGGTCAGAAAAAGCAATATAAAGACACTCTCAAGCTACCTCTTGTATGCCATGGAAGACACTGACACAGGACTGCTCAGCATGGAATACCTCCATCAGAAAAAATGCAAAGCAGAATTGAATTTTCTCAGAAGAAACAAAAGATGTTCAAAATTAGAGAAGTTACCCTAAATGTTCATATGGACTATTTATGTCTGACCATTCCAAGCTCATATTGGTCTGGTCAGCCACAGTAGGACACACTGTAACTCAGCTATAACATAGTGATGTCATTGTGGTCCTCTCTGAGAATAAAGAACAACATTCAACCAAATCTGGCTTCAAAACAGTGAACCGCCAAAGTGGTGGGTGGCCAACAGTTTAGGTAAGGAGAAGTGAACTGGCCCAGAGCCAAAAATGGAACAAATCAAAACTTCCATACTAATTAGTGATAGGTTTGGGTTCCTGAATGATTATTGTACTTCCAGTCTGGTTGACATAGAAATATGTACTTTTAACAACAATAAAGATCCAATTACTGAAGCGATATCCTGACAAAATTATCCTTCCTATTAAAAAAAAAAAATTATCCTTTCTAAAAAGCAGATATCCTACTATCTCACTTGGTTAGGCTTCTATCTAAGCCACAATAATGTTGGGTGTTTCCCATACAATCAAACCATTCCCAAGGGATGTGACTGGGGATCCTCTCTGCTTTTAAAAGTGAAAACCTTTGTGGTTTTTTTTTTTATTGATTTAATATAATTTTAGCCACTCTGGTGATTCTTTTGCCATAGTATTTTCCACTGTACCTGAATTTAGAATATTCATGATCACCTCATATTAAACTTCATTTTCTAAATATGTCTCCATTCTCTAATATTGGCAGTAAGTTATCATTCCAAGACATCTTGTTATCCTAGTTAAATATGACTGCTGAGCCAGTGTGAGCTACATCCCATCTATAGAAATTAGGTTTTATAGTAGTTGAGTGCTGGACTCAGAATCAAGAACTAAGTTCAAATTCTAACTTAGATACTTATTATATGAATCTGGGAAAACTGTCTCAGTTTCTTCATCTATAAAAATGAAGACAATAACAGCTTCTACTGATATGATAACTATTTGTAAAATGTTTCAAAATCTTAAAGGGCTATGTAAATGTAATTGTTATCAGAGCACACATTGATGAAATAAAGGAAACAGAAAATATCAAAAGGCTGACTATGTAGGCTAATTGGTCCTAGAGACCAATCTCTGATATGAACTTTATGTCACCAGGTACCTAGTGGCCATAGGCACACATTGTTTAGAGTCATACTAGAAAATCAATCCCCAATTGTAAAAAGCCACAGACTATTTATTTATACTAAGAAGTTATGCTAAATGTAGATTTCCTCCCCCCCCAAAAAAAAAGAGGCATATTAACAGTACTCTTAACAGTTCAGTTGTTTTAGAATCAAAATCCAAGAAAAGGGGAGTAAGGAGGTAATATGAAAGAATACAGTAAAGTTCCTGTTGAATTTTCCCTAACTAAACATGGATTTCCATTTTAGTTACACTGAATTTGAAAATCTGACTGGGCAGTAAATTGGAGATCTCAAAACTAAAGTGGGAAATGTGGAGTTTTGGGAAATGTTGGAGCTGGAGAAATAGAGTTAATAATTATCAATGGGGAGAAAATTTAGAACTCAAAAAATTTAATTAATGTTAAAAAATAATTTTAAAAAAGAATCATCTCAGGAATAAAAGCGTTCTTTCAGGCAAAGTATGCATATATAGAACAGTATGGTGAGCTAACATCTGGGCCTTAATTTAAAGATCATAGAAGAAATAGTGTGACAACAAAGGCTTTTCTAACACCCATATACTTTCTTTTTGTATATTAAAAAGAAAATTCAGGAAGCAGAGGTGGAGAGCATTTGGGTAAAGGTCAATGGAAGCTACCCAAAGTCTATTATTTCTTTGCTAAGAAGGAAGTATGTGTCACTCTCAGTCCTCGGTGGAAAAAGATTTGTTTCTATACTGATAGAAATGTCATACCCATTAAAACACATGTTAGTCTAACACCCTGTTTTTGGAGAGGGAATTTTCCCATGTGGTTTACTTCTTTTGAAATCATATTCCAAGTTCCAGGTTGGATTTTTAAAAAGGCATTTATAAAAGTTGGAAGCCAGGCCGGTAACAAAGGTTGAATCCAAATGAGAGAGACCTGTAAAAATTGCATTAGGAGTACTAAAGATTAGAAAGAACTGAAACTGGTCTGGGGAACTGAAGGAAATAAAATTGTGTTTTATAATGATGACTCTTTGTGATATCTTCTAGGAAATACTGAAAAAAAAATTGTATCAAAAGAATGAATAACATGGCTGTTTGAAGTAAATGGGGATAATAATAATAGAAAATAGAAAAAGCAGAGAAATGAAGAGAAAGAAGAGGATAAGATGGAGGATGATTGGAAGAGAATGTGGAAGTGGAGAAGAAAGAGGAGGAGAATGTAGAAGAGGAAAAAGAGGGTAAGAGGTAGAGATGGAGAATGATGTACTCTTTTCAGTGCTGAAATGGCTAGTGCTTTAAGATGAACAAAACACTTTTTAATTGTCACTGAACAAGAGGAGCCCCTGAGTCAGTGAAGCTTTAAAAAAAAAGAAGTCATCCCATCATGTAGATATAAGCTTATTAGAAGTGAAAATACATAGGCTTGAATTTTAACTGTAATTCTCAGTCTCTCTCTTCTCTTCCCTTCTACAGATCCTGTCAGAACTATTCTAGTAATTTTCCTCAGAACTCTGGGTTGCAAGTATAAAGAGACAAGTTCAAGAAAAAAGAAGCTGACCCTGATTCTAGTGCTTAGTGCTTTCCCAGCACCATGTGCATGGACCATGTTCATGGGTCTTTTAGTAGCAAAGATATATAGAACAACTAAATAGACTCCTGGTCCCAGAAGGACTTCATTTTCATTAAACTAGTGACCAAGCCCAAGAAAACTTCTTCTTCATTTATTGGAAAAACTGACAGATGTAATTGCTGAGCTACTGACAGTGATCTTTTGAAGATTGTAGGGAATGGGGGAAAGAACTGTAGTTCTAAGAAAGAAAAATGTCACAATTTTCAAAAACAGAAGATAATGGATTCTGAAAATTTTGGTTAGTGAACTTGACTTTGACATATAACAAAATGTTTAAATATATTCATAAAAGTATGATTAGTAAATATCTAGAAAAAGAAGTGACCATAAAGAGTCAGTATGGCTTTATCAAGTATAGTTCATGTTTTAATAATCTAATTTCCTTTTTATCTGGGCTACTGGTAGATGAGGGAAATGCTCTAAATATAATTTACACAAATTTCAGCAAAGTATTTGACAGTCATTCATTCTAATCTTGTGAAAAATTAGGCAAACTATCAAGTTAGACACAATATAAGGAAATGGATTTGGAACTAACTTAACAGATATGCTAAATGAATAAATATCAATAGTATGATGTTAACTTGTGTAGTATTCTCTCCAAAATATAATGTTCTCTGTTGAGGTTTTCTTGGGGTCTCTGGAGACAGCCTTCCTTTCAATTTAATAATCACCACAAGTGCAGCCAGGTATTAAAGTCCATAGCCTTTATTATCTCCTTCTTGGGGCTGGGCAGCTTTCTGGAGAGTCTTTCAGTCTGGCCTTGGTCTTAGTGTAGTAGTTCAGGCCAGCCACCAGGAAGATCGAATATCGAATTGAATTTCTCCCCTTGGTTCTGAGAGCTTACGCTCCTGCCACCAGTCATTTGCCTTCTCTCCGAATATCTCCTGGATAAGGCTCCTAGCTTATATGCTCTCTAATAAAAGGTGTGAATCTTGTAGAACTATAGTATAGAACATGTACTTAATACATGTACTGAATTAGAGAACTGTTAAGCACCATGCTAAACAACTATTGTCTCTTTCAATTCCATTGACTTAGCACCTTGTTTCAAGTTCTGGCCCATAACAATCTTGGTAGCAAATTTATAGTGAAGTAATGCATAATATACAGATATTATGAAATCTCATCAAATTTTCAGATGACACAAAATTTGGAGAGATATCTAAATACTTGGTGATAAAGTCATAATTCAAAAAGTTCTTGACAGGCTGAAACACCAGGTTATACCTAATCAGATGAAACTTAATAGATATGAATATAAAATATATAGAGATTATAAAAACAATTTCATGTGTATTATGGAAGTAGTATCATTAGACACATCATCTGAATGAGACCTGAAGCAAGAAAAGTTAATGACAATTTAAGCTTTACTGAAAGAGGCAATTCCCAGGATTATGGAGAGAAGCACTTTGATTAAATCAAATCCAGAGTATTATGCTCAGTACCACAGTTTACAAAGGACACTAATAAATAGAAGAATATCGCGAGGAGAGTATGTAGCATGGTGATGGGTCTTGAATTCATGCTTGCTCTAGTCTAGATTCCATCTGATTTGATATAAATTGAACACTCAAAGTATTTGAATTATGTGATTTATTTTTACTAAAGTATACAAATACATATTGAGTCAGCCTCTCCATTCTTTTATATTACTTTCAAAGCCTTTTTGTGTATGTGTGTGTGTGTGTGTATCTCTAGATAGATGTGACTTGAATATTAGTTTCATCAGAGATAAAGAGCTCCTTAACAAAAAGCCCTTATCTGCAGATAGTTGTTTATGTAAAGACTTTTGGTACCCCATATTATCCACCTTAGCTCTTGCAGTTGCATCATGTTCAAGTCAAATATCACTGGAACAATAACCCATAAGAATTCTTGAAGGGATTTGGGTTGTTAAGTTATAAGAAAAAAATATTCAAAAGGAAAAAAATATAGCTATTCTCAAGGATTAGAAGGGCACAAAGCATGTGGAAGAGAGAAATGTTGCTAAATGGAAGCTGTAAAGTAACAATTTAAACTGGATGGAATATAGGGAAAATTAAAAGCAGAATGTACTATCTTGGAAGGTTTTGGGTTTCTTCTCTAGTTTTCAGTCAAAGGCCTCATGACCATTTGTAATTTGTGATTCAGAGGGGGCATTCTTGTTCAGGCTGAACGAGCTAAAACAGAGGGCATCTAATGTTCTTTTCCAACTCAGAAATATTATAATACTTAAAATGTTACCACAAAAACCAGTAGGTTTTGAGCTTAGAACATTTCTAACAGCCTTATAGTCAAACTCATAATAGGACTTACTTGCTACAAAAGGATTGGTATATAGAAGGTCTTTTAAAGACCTCTTCTTCCACAGCTATCCTTCCTGTTTGGATAAGGTAACAGTTCTAGTCATCCTTTATCCGCATATCAGTGCAATCAATGCTCTCTATCATCACTACCCCACCACCTCATAAAACACATACACACACACCCCTAAATAATAGATATCTGAATTTTTCTGAGTCTGGACTAAAATGTCTGCATCTCTTTCCATTTACATTTAGGATTCCAGCAGGAAAGGTTCACATCCCTATAACCTTATTTTCTTATTCTTATTATTATCATTAGATACATTTTTAAAGATGTAGGTTATTTCTAGAGAAATATATTCACTCTGTTTATTCTATATTCTGAAATTGAATAGATGATCCTCTTCTTTGTTACATTGATACTACAATGTTTTTCAGAAACAATTTACCTACAAAAATTTATGGTATTTTTCTATTATGTCAACAGGAAGCAAGAATTATAAAATATTCAAAACAAACTATTGCTTAGAAATAGTAACATTTTAATTACAAGCACAAGCAGGCAGTAGATTATAAGAATTCTAGAAAAAAAGAAGAGAAATCATTGTTCAGCATTCCTACTGCGCCATCCCACAGAAGCTGTTTAACAAAAGAGCCTGTCAAAGCACAAAAGCTTGATAATCCTTCAACAAATAAACTTTTGATCTAAATTTGGTGTTCCCAAAAGCCTTTTCTACTGGGAAGTGAATTCCCTCGCCAAATGACCTGGGTATTCTGGTCCCTTGCTTTGAATTTCTGATTTTTGTTCAATTCAGTTAATTGAAACAGGCATTTATTAAACATCTAGTATGTGTATGGCCCTGGGATATACAGAGAAGAAAAATTAAATGATTTTTGCCCTTCAGGTGTTTACATGTAAATGAATAAATTGGAATTATTGTTTATAATTCAGCCTTTTGTAACAAAAGTTTGTCAATGCAAATTAAATCTATACATGAACTTTAAAAAATGAACTTCTTTCTATAAAATTGTAGAGTGATATTCTGGATTGTGCTAACCCCACTTTTGTGAGTGTGTGTGTGTGTGTGTGTGTGTGTATAAAACCTTATTCCACCATCTAAGAAAAACTATCAAGATATCCTCAAGGATAAAGTGTAATCAACTTTGGAAGCTACCTCTCACTAAACTAAATTCACCAGTTCAGTAAAATCCTAATTCATTTTTACTTGTGAGAATTTGAAAAAACAAGGATGATTAGGAGCCACTTAAGAATAAAGAGTTCTTTTAGATTTTCCCAGCATTCAGTTTATTCATGTGCAGTGTGATCAAAAATTAATCAGCTTCAAGGTCTTGTGAAGAAAGGCAGAGAAATAGTTTTCTGGATTTCTCTATTAGTAGTTTAAAATAAGGTAAGTCATCACTTCAGCCACGGATATTTTGTTCCTGAGTACTTATTCTTACAGTATTTAATCTTTACCCATATTTGAAACTTTTCAGCACAAGCAGCTTTTTTGTTTATTAAATAATACTGCAACTCCCCCCCCCCAATATCTATTATAGAATATTGAACAGATAAAGAGACACAAAACCATTCTCAAAACTGTTCTGCTTACTTGATCTACATGATACATCAACAGGTTTTCTTCCCAAATCAGAGACTTGATATAAGTTCTCACTGCCAGCAATGAGCAGGAATGGTTCCAGTTCCCTGATTAGGCAATCAAGGAAATAAAATTAACAAAACTTATTTCTATGGCAAATTATAGCTGATATAGCTGATCAATTAAGAAAAATAAAAACAAAACGAAACAAACAAAAAAACAAGCATCTGAGCTTTTTTTCTTTACCTAATTGAGAAATTGATTGATATACTATAGTTTGCAATTACTATCTCGTGTGATCTTCACAACAACCTTGGTACTTAAGTGTACCATTTTGTAAGTGAGAAATTGAGGCAAACATATGTTAAATGACAGGTTCAAGGTTATATAGCTAGTAAGTATCTAAAGCTATATTTGAACTCAGGTCTTGCTGATACCATGTCTGACACTATGGAATTTAGGTATAAGCATAGATATGAATACAGACTATTTATTATTTATTTATCTACATACATACATATATATATATATATACACATATATGGGTAAACATATAAATGTAATCACATGTATATTGTATTAATATTATTTATGGGGATGTAATTCCTGGTACAATTTTCATGGGCTGGTGCATTTCCTCTATGTCTTAGGCCTTCAGCATTGTTTATTTCTCTTGCTTCTTTAACTTCAGACTTTCTCTTCTAGGAATATGAGACTACTAGATTTGCATTTTCTTTTCTGCTCTATAACTTTGGCATAAATGGAGGAGTAGTGAAGGTCCACTAAATTGTCAAGAGGATTACTTTTCTATTTTATTAACAATATATTTAGTCTGAGGAGGGGCCCAGCTGTTTTGAAGAGAAATATGAAAAGGAATAGGATGCATTGACTTCCTGCTGTAGTTCCTACAAAGCCACATTTTTTCCCCTACTTGTGGTTATTTTCTATCTTTGTTTCAAATGCCTTGGGTTATTTCCTTGAATTTATTTATCCAGTATATTACAGTGTCAAAAAAAAAAAAAGAAGAAGAAGAAGGGGGAAATCTTTAAATCCAAACCATTTTTGGCTAGAATAAAAGAAAACAAATCTCAAAGAAGTCATTTTTCAAAAAAAAAAAAAAAAAAAAAAGTCATTTTTCATGGTAGAATTGTTTGCCCCAATAAACTGAGACTCATAACAAAGAACTATGCACATCTCATCTCCCTCTTTCCCCAGCAGTTTTCATTTTCAAGGAATCACTAAGAAGTTCTTTTTCCAGTTATCAGAGAAAGTACAAAAGATTAAATGCTCTGGGGAAATTCAGCATTTTTTTTTTTTTTGTTAAATTTCCCCTGAATAACTAATACAGAACTTAACATGAGATTCAGCTTGGTTACTTCTATTGTAAAAAGGAAAAATATAGATGAATTATTCTTGAATATGCCCTAAATATTTGAAGATCTTACAAAGTAATCACTTAAAAGTAATCATTTAAAGTCTTTTCACATCCTAGTGATTCCTGATTCATGACAAGATTTGCTTGTGTTAACAACACAATCACACAAGTCTTTTTTATTTTTCTATTTTTTCTATTTTGTTTTTATGTTTTAAATAAATACATTTTAAAAATAAATTTCTTTTTAAAAGTGAGAGGAAAAAAGAGGGTTTAGGAATGAGAGTTAGAAAATACCCATATTTAGTGGGTCTGACATGGATAAAGATATAGCAAAGGAGGTTTAAAAGAAAGAATTGACAAGAGAAAATAGTGTCACAAAATTTGAAGAGATGATATCTATGGGCAGAGGGGGAGGAATTGCTATTTTTTCTTCAGATCATAGACATTCACACCACTGGGATGGATATAACAAGAATGGGTAGGAGTATGTTAACAACTGGGAAATGAGTCCTTGTGTGCCAATGGATAAAGGCAGAAGTTAGGGACATAGTTTTAATGACAGTACTCTCATTTCAGATTCAGTTTTGGGAGGAAATGAGGCAATTATAAGTCACCGAATATTAAGCCAAAGAATTTTGATAGATTTAACCTTCTTCTCCTTTTCATATAAATATGTCCAATCAGCAAGTCATTAGTCTATTAGTCTATGGTACCTCTGATATTTTTAGGTATCTGCCATATCTGAAAGGCTTAGACTCCAAGGGCTTTTATAATTCTAAAGGTCTAAAAAATTACATTAGAAGCCTAATTACTCCCTGAGGAAGGCTAATCATACTATATGTTAGGTCATGGGAGAGCTGTGTAAATCTAATCTATCAAACCTTATTACCCTCAGAAACATTACCCTCTCCCTTGGAGATTCCCACAGAGGAACCAGCTGCAAGGGGAATCCATCTTTAGGGGGGCCATATATGAGTAACTTCTCAACTCAGACTCCTAAAAAGCAACAAAACTCAGTGTCTGTCTGGAGTCTCTAGTTGGTACAGGTCATACAAAATATCCCCTTTTCCCCCACCAGAAAAAAAAAAAAAACTAACACAACACAACCTGACATTTTCTTACAAATAATAGAGAATACAAGGCAAAGAAGACTCAGACTCAAACTAAGAAGTGAAAAAATTTCCAGAAGTTCATTTGCTAGAATCTTCAAGATACTCCTTAGATTTGGAGTATATTTTATTATGAATTTTTCAATCTGTCTCCAATTTGTCCTTGACTCTTCATGGAGATAGTCCCATCACTTAAGAAGTAATGCTGTTGGAGAAGAATCGAAGATCTCTGGATCTATAAAATGTATGAGGTCTTTCTCAAGGAGAGTATCAGATAAAATTGAGACGTGTTTTTTTCTTCCCCAATTGATCCCTTCTTAGGAATTTAACTTATATGTTCTTTCTTCTACATTTACTCAAATCTCTTGAATTCTTAACACACACACATACATACACACAAACACATAAATACATACACACAAACACAAAGAGGATATTATCAAATTTTCAGACACTTCACCCAATTCCAAGAGTTATAATCAGAAAAAAAGAAAAAATAATACATGTAAAACTCTTTGCAAAACTTAAAGCACTATGTCAATGTTAGCTATTATCATTATTTTGTTCTTTTGTTCTTTTTGTTTTTATATCAAAATGATATTATTGAGATTTATTAAGGTGATCATACAAATAAAATAAAAGTAAAAAACATATAAAGTGACTATTTAAATAGTATTAAATAGACTCAGTAAATAAATGCTTTTATATATACCACTATAGCCCGGGAAAAAAAAATCCAGAATGAATTATTAAATAGATGATTTGTGAGTCCTCAGAAACCAGTTTGAGATCCATTCTTTATTTCTTTCAGCAAGCCTTTATTAGTTTGGCATTATTTATTCTTAGTAAATCCATTCTTTTTTGTTTGTTATAGTTATTAAATTGGTAGATCAGCCAAATGTCATAAACATTATGTATCTCAATTTCAGAAAGATATTTGATTTCAGCAATGATATTCTTGTGGGCAAGAAAAAATGTAGACTAGATGATAACACACAGGTTAGAAGATCTGTTACCATTGTATGTTTATTAATGGACCCATATCTATCTGGAAATTAGTTTTTCGTGATGACATAGAATTCTACCCTTGGTCCCATCCTGTTAATTTTTTTATTCAATGGTTTGGGTGAAAAAATAGAATTTTTGATTAGCAAATATGTGACTGATAAAGGATTGATAGGATAGAAAATATAGTAATGATAAAATCATGATTCAAAATTATGATTTGCCTAGCTGGAACTCTGAGTTGAAACCACTGTAAAATTTAATAGGAATAACTATAAAGTCTTATACTTTTTAAAAATCATTTTCTCTCAAATAGGTTGTAAGAACTCTAGTTCTATCACTAACTTGCTATCTAAACATAAACTGGTCATAACTCTGGGCTTCATCATTTATCTAATAAGTTACTTAGACTAAATGACCTCTTAAATCTTTCCTAACACTGATAATCTATGGTTTGATTAATATAAAAATATACTGAATATATTGTCTTTCTGAAATCAAATCTGGCTTCAGTAATCCTAAGCAAGTCACTTAACCCTGTTTGCCTCAGTTTCCTCATCTGTAAAATGAGCAGGAGATGGAAACGCAAACCATTGCCAAGTATCTTTGCCAAGAAAACTTCAAATTAGAGAGTATTGTTACTTGACCTTAAGGTTAATAATGTGTGTCAATTTGGTATGTGCAAGAATGTTTGTGGCAGCCCTCTTTATAGTGGCCAGAAACTGGAAACTGAGTGGATGCCCATCAATTGGAGAATGACTGAATAAATTTTGGTATATGAATATTATGGAATATTATTGTTCTGTAAAAAATGACCAGCAGGATGATTTCAGAAAGGCCTGGAGAGACTTACACGAACTCATGCTGAGTGAAATGAGCAGGACCAGATCATTATATACTTCAACAACAATACTATATGATGATCAATTCTGATGGACATGGCCCTCTTCAACAATGAGATGAACCAAATCAGTTCCAATAGAGCAGTAATGAACTGAACCAGCTACACCCGAGGAAAGAACTCTGGGAGATGAGTATGAACCATTACATAGAATTCCCAATCCCTCTGTTTTTGTCTGCCTGCATTTTTGATTTCCTTCACAGGCTAACTGTACACTATTTCAAAGTCTGACTCTTTTTATACAGCAAAATAACTGTTTGGACATGTATACATATATTGTATTTAACTTATACTTTAACATATTTAACACATATTGGTCAATCTACCATCGAGGGTAAGGGGTGGGGGGAAGAGGGAAAAAGTTGGAACAAAAGGATTTGTAACTGTCAATGCTGAAAAATTACCTATGCATAATCTTGTAAAAAAAAAAAAAAAGCTATAAAAATAAAAAAGGAAAAAAAACCAATGTGTGTCAATAATGAGACTTCACTGCTGAAATGCTGCATCAGAGTTGAACTGCATTAATAGAAATACAGATTAATGGAAATAATAATCTGGCTACACCCAAAATGATCAGGGAATATTTCAAATGTTATGGTGCATTCTGAGTACCAAAACTTAAGAACACTGAAAAATAAGACATTGTCAACTCAAGAAGATGGTAACTAGGCTTGTTAGTGGTTTGAAACCCTGTCATGTGAAAATAGGTGTAAACAATTGAGAATATTTAGCTAAGTGAAAAAAAAATGTTAAGATAACAATCTATCTTCAAATACTGGAAAGGCTACTATATGGACTTAAATTAGATAGCATTTTTCTACTAGAGATTAGATATAGGAATGTTCATGCATGACTCAATTTTCAATTCGATTTGCAATGCCTAAACTATTTTTTTTTTCCTTAAAGTGCTTAGTAATCTCAGGTTTTTATGGTCTTTTCTTATTCTGAATTCCATTTCTGCTTTCATTAGCATTTAACACTTCTGACTGTCCATTGGTCCTGGTACTGTCTTTCACTTTGATTTCAGTAGAAGTAAATGGTACAATCATGTCACATACCTCCACCTAATCAATAAACTCCAGTGGATTTCTATTGTCTCTAGAAACAAATAAAAAATTTTCTGTTTGGTGTTCAAAGATCTTTATAAACCTACTAGAAGTGGCTCTATCCATTGTACCACCCAGTTGTCCAAGGTAGTGTTGTGCCACAGTTCTCTTTTATTGTTCTGCCTCAGTTTCCCTAAATTGTTCTGCCTCAGTTTCCCTAAATTGTTCTGTTCTGCATCAATTTTCCTAATTGTTCTGCCTCAATCCCCTTAGCTGCAAACCCCTCTCCCCAACATTCCAATTCATTAAGACTGATATAACTCAGGGCTATTTACTCTAAAGTTATAAATTGTCAATGTGTAAACTCAAAAAGGGAGAGTCCAGACTTTCTGCCTCTAAGTTGGACAACTCTTTAACTCCCAGTTTGTTAGAATTTATGGTCCTACCTCCCCAACCTATCAGAATCGGATTCATGGTTCCTGCCTGGAGATTCCTGCTCATCAGAGTTCTGACTTCACCTTCTCCCTCCCTTTCCCCCCTCCGCTCCTCCCCCTCCCCCCCCCCACCCCGCCTTTGTTTAGCTACTGTGTATAAATATGTCACTGAGAACTCACATTCGCTGCTGGATGCTTTGGATATCACCCCTGGGAGTATCATGCCCCCAGCACAATCTCCCACTTTCAATAAAATAGTTAAAACTCTCTATTGTCTATCTTGCCTCAGTTTCTCCGGCATTACAGTAGCCCCTATATCCCAGTCAACTAGATTAATAATTCCAGAATCATCTTTGATTCTTCCTGTTTCCTTACTATCATGTACTGACGTTTCATTAATTTCCAAGTCCTTTGAAAATCTACCTCTAAAATAACTTCTCTTACCTTTACAATCTTCAGATGGATTACTGTCTACCTAGTGGCCTCCTAGTATTTCACAAATAAGGCATTCCTTTTTCTTGTCTATAGGCATTTTTTTGGTTATTCCCTTATGCCTAGAATACTTTTTCTCCTCAAATTCACCTACCAATTTCCCTGGTTTCCTTTAAGTCTCAAATAAAATTATATCTTTTATAAGAAGTCTTTCCCAGCCCTACTTAACTCAACCCTCTTATCTATTTCCTATTTATCCAGTTATCTGTATATGAATTGTGTTTATTTGTTCATATGTTGTGTCCTGCTATTAAATTGTAAGCTTCTGGAAAGCAGGGACTGCTTTCCTGCTACATAGCAAGTGCTTAATATTTTTTTGAATGAATCACTGATTTCTTCTTATTCTCTTCCTTCCTGTCTCCTTTAAGGAATCTTCATCCAACTCCTATACCCAAAGCTTGAATATTCCTCAGAATTCTTCCATGGATCTTCCTTCTAATTCCTATACCCAAAGCTTGAATATCCCTCAGAATTCTTCCATGGATCTTCCTCTTTTTACTCTATAAATTTTACTGATTTTATTTGATCTTATCATTTCTTATGGGTTTGATTATACCACTTAGGCATGTGATTCACAAATGCAAATATCTAGTTTTAATCTCTCCTAAATTCTAATCCCTCAGTGTTAACTCCACATTGAGTATTATTATCTCAAAATCCGCTTTTCCAAAAGCATATTTGTTATTGTTTTTCATCTTCTTCTATAAACAGCCTCTTCCAAAACTCTATTTCTGTTTAAGGTAGCACTTGTTATTGTTCGATCATTTCAGTGGGGTCTGAGTTGGTAACTCTGGGATTTTTTTTTAGCAAAGATACTGGAGTAGTTTGCCATTTCTTTCTCCATCTCATTTTACAGATGAGAAAATTATGAAAAGAGGCTTAAGTTGATTTGCCCAGGATCACACAGATAGTGTCTAAAGCCAGATTTGAGCTTGGGTCCTCCTGATTCCACATCTGGTGCTCTATCCATTGGACCACCTAGTTGTCCAAGGTTACCCTTATATCCCAGTCAACTAGATTAATAATTCCACAATCATCTTTGATTCTTCCTGTTTCCCTACTACTATGTTCAGATATTTAATTAGTTTCCAAGTCCTTTGAAAATCTACCTCCAAAATAACTCCCTTATTCATCCTGTTTTCTCTGATTACATAGCCATTACATTAGATCCTCACCATTTTTCAGTATGACTATAATAACAGATTCTTAAGTGATTTCCTTACTTCTATTACCTTCTTTGCCAATTCATCCTTCATATAGCTGCCTAGATCATCTTTCTGTGTTACTGGTTACTGGTCTTCCTATCGTTTTCATCCTTCCAGTCTCCTATGTTTGCAGTCATTGATTATTCACTTTCTCTCATTTCCTATATTCAATCTTACCTTCATGTATACCTTCAATTATACCTTCATAAAATCTCTTGAATATGCCCTTTCTTACCTGTGAAATTGCCACCACCGTGGCTCCTCAACTCCTCATACCTGCATTATTGCAATAACTGATGATTGATCTGCCTACCACTAGTCTCCTCCCTCAGGTCCCTCATCCATTCAGCTGTTAAAGGTATTTTTCTAAAACACAGGTCCAAACACCTTTCTCCCCTAGTCAATAAACTCCATTGAATGTCTATTAGCTGGAGAATAAAATCCTCTGCTGTCAAAGACCTTCATGACATTTTTCAACTTTGCATTTTTCTTATAATTTAGGCTTCTCATGAAGTCTTTGATCTAGTGGTACTGGTCTCTTTGGCCTTCCTATTGATTCTTCAATATTCAAAATTCTGCCTTTTTCACTGACTATTCTTTATGTATGAGTTGCTCTTCATCTGTTCATCTCCTCACAGTTTCCCTGGCTTCTTGACTTTCTCCTTCTAGTGGAAGCTTTTCCCAAACTTTCTTAATTACAATACCTTCTCTCAGTTGCTTATTTCAAATTTATCTCATAATTTGTACACAACTAGATGGTGTAGTAGATGAGGTCTTCAATGTTAGGTGTAGTTAGCAGAGAAATTGATGGCTGTACCTAGTAAGTGATTAAGGATAGGCAGTATTTGAAACAAAGGTTCTCCTCTTTCACTCAGTCCAAAAAAATAAAATAAATAAAAACCCAAAAAACAAAAAACAAAACAAAAAAAAAAAAAACCACTAAATAAATAAATAAAATCTGAAAGGGGAAACTCTCAAGGATTCTGACCAAAGCAAAAATAGTTGCTATTTATATTTAATTAAAATCTATCAGGACCCAAACAACCAAATGGAACTTGGCCTGGGACCTATTGATGGCCAATCAATGAGAATTGAATTTGGAATAAAGAAGACCTAAGTTCCTATCCAACCTCAAACACTACCTTTAAAAACCTGGACAAGTCACTTAACTTTCTCTCTTTCTCAGTTTCCTTAACTGAAAAAAAAAAAAATGAGGTTAATAATAGCACATACCTCCCAGAATTGTTGTGAAGATCAATTTAAATAAAAGTGCTTAGCAGAGTGCATGGCACATAGAAAATGATTCTCTCATGCTTATTGCCTCTCCCATTCTTTATCCACATGTAACAAATTTAATCTGTTTCCTTCAGGTCAGGCCTTCAAACACTTAAAAAATTTAATTGTCTCTAATTCTGTTCTAAGTAAATAATACTTAGTTCCTTCAATGGATATTGATATGGCATGATCTTAGGGCTTTTTGCCATTTTGTTTGTCTTCCTCTGTGGTGAAAAATCTAATCCCTATTATTGGTTCATAAAATCTTCCTATTTCTTTCTTTTTTTTTTTTAATATTTTTCTGAGGAAATCCAAAAGGGACAAGGTATTAAGCTTTTCAGCCAGTAAAGGGGGGAAAAAAATCAGGTCAGACTGGAGATCAGAAATCAGAATAGCCAATATTACTTAATCATAGACACTTTGAGTTATGAAAGACTTTAAAGGGCATTGAGTTTGATCTTCAATCCAACATTATTTGATAGTACTGCTATAGAAAGATTTCTTTTATTGTGAATTTTGTGAATAAAAACTAGGGCTCGGGTCTTGCAGGAAAAGTTTTAGGGTTTAAAATTATGTCATTGAATGGAAAAGAAATAATTATTTGGTTAATAGAATAGATGACTGCCTTTTTAGAAGCTTATATTTTCAGAATAAGGAAATGTAAATCTTGGAGCCTTCCAAATTTTCTACCAAGATCCACTTATCAACTTTAATCACTTTACTCCCAAATCCTCTTTCTACTCCCTGTATCAACAAACTAAGAAAACAAAAGTATACCCTGGAGCAAAAAAATACTTGGAGGACATTATAAATACTACTTTCTCTAGATATCTAACAAAAAGCTAAGAGAAAAGAACTGCAGGAAAAGAGAGATAAGAGATAAGATAATAACTGTTTCAAAGCAGTGAATTTCAAAGAGAGCAAAGGTGAAGGAGAGAAAGAAAAAGAAATTGGGGCTGATGGGTGATCAGAGAGCAAAAGACAGAATTTATTAAAATGACTTTAGGTTCAATGCTTCATGTTGTTAGTATTGAAATAATATATTGTAAAACCTCCACCTAAAAATATTCCTAAATTGTATGTTTTAAGATTTTCCAAAGATAAGACTTATGAAGAGTCACCAAATAAAAAGAGACAAACTAGAAAAACAGTATTCTCATTGACTATAGTAACAACATAAATGTGAAAAAGGAGGGGGTGGAGGAAAACTAAAAACTTGAAACCTTTAAGATTTTAAGGAATATATAGCACCCTTCCTTCTTTGCATAATGGGAGACTTTGGGTTTAGATCTTAAGATCTTTTCTTAAGATTTTTTCTTACAATTTTTTTTCTCTTTTTATTTTTTATTTTTAATTTTTTTTATACTGGGAAGCAGTGAATTAAGAATATATTTGGAAATAAAATTTATATAAATATGAAAGATAGCAATACAAATTTTTAAAAAAGATTTCCTAACAGAAGGGATCTTTATTAAAATTTGGTAGATTGAGATATGTAAGGATACAAAGTTCTCATCTTCAGAGATTCACATCTACAAAAATTAAAGTTGATTGATATTCATTCTCTAAGAATTATATGAACAATTGATGAGTGTGACAGGAAACTAAAGATATATCAGATCTGTTAACCATTAGGACTCCGGGAAAAACAAAAAGTTTTTGCTCTTCTAGTAGAAATATTTGACCTCCTGAACCTTTACTTAACTTCTTAGAAGAAGCTAACTAATTAATAAACTGGAGACATTCTAAGGGATCTGTAAACTGGGTAACCTCTATTTGTTGAGGAAGCTTGAGATAAACTAAGTGTCCTTGGTTATCCTAGTTTAATGGATTGCTTACCTCTAAACAAACCTCCTCTTTGTGAGGGGACTATATGGTTTCTTATAAAATTATTAACTAATGTAGTTTGAACTGATAACTTGGTTTCAGTTTATCTGGGGAATTTTGGAGATAGGGTGCTCATATTGGAAAAAGTAAAACAATTATAAAACTGTGAAACTCACCATCATAAAATTCAGGTCAAAATTTAACAAGTCCATGTTACTTCCAGACATTAATTGAGATAATGAGAATTGACTGAATAAGGAGAAGGGGGAGGGGGTTGTCTTGATTTTTTATGACTTGTAACTATATAATCTTTCCTGACTTCTTAAAGGGTAACCTTCTTTTTACTGGAGACCCCAGTTTATTGGCTATCCGGTTCTCATGAGATGCTTGAATAAAGCTTCTATTCTTCACTTTGAGAGATCTCTGAGAAGTCATTTTGAGTTAGATTTGTTGTCCTACACAACTGGGAACCTGACAATCAACAGCAAAATACATTTCATTCTAACAAAGATGGGTAAAGTATATGAAGGGAATTACAGTTACTTTCAGTGTTCTATCCTAGATACCTATCTCTTCTTCATGATGTCCCACCTAATGAATAATTATTCTGTATTTGGTGAGAAAACTAGCTTTAATGATTGTCACAAGAACATGGAATTAAAGTCTTCATCTTCAAGATAATGAAACTCACTTCTAGCTATTGTTGTTAATGAAATGAAGATAAATATGATGAAATTTTTCCAAATCTCAAAGGTTATGAGTTCAATTTGATCATAGATGAGTGACTGGATAACAAAAATATTCAAATAAATTCTATAGATCAGAATCTATCAGAATAAAGAATTAAAATAGAAAACTAACATATCAACATTCCCCCCTTGAAGACATTTGGATCCTATTTATCCCTGTTTCTTATCTAGTAATAGCCCCATTAATGTCATAGTAGTAAGTTTATTCATTTTTAATGAACTCTGATTTATAAAATCATGTTGGGAGAGAAAAATCAGAACAAAAGGGGAAAAGCATGGGAGTGATAAAAAAACAGAAAAAGAAAAAAAGTGAACAGAGTATGTGTTAATTTACATTAGATTTTAGATGCCAATAGCATTTTCTGTCCAAAGTCTATTGGGATTATTTGGATCACTGAATTACTGAGAACCAAGCTGTTCATAGTCAGCTGATCATTGCACATTCTTGCTGTACAATGTATTCCTGATTCTGCTTGTTTCACTCAGCATCAGTATCAACTTGTTCATCATTTTTTTATAGAACAATAATATTCCATTAACTTCATATACCACAGCCTGTTCATTACCACAAAGAGTTGCTACAAACATTTTTGTACATGTGGGTCCTCTTCCTTTCTTTCTGGTTTCCTGGGATACAGACCTAGTAATGGCCCTGTTTGATAGGTCTTTGGCCATAATTCCAATCTCCAGAATGGTTGGATCATTTCACAATTCCACCAACAATGCATTAGTGTGCCAGTTTTCCCACATCCCCTCCAACATTTATCATTATCTTTTCTTGTAATAGCCATTCTGAGAGGTGTGAAGTGGTACCTTGGGCTTGTCCTAATTTGCATTTCTCTAATCAATAGTGATTCAGAGCATTTTTTCATATAACTATAGATGACTTTAATTTCATCATCTGAAAATTGTCTGTTCATATCCTCTGACAATTTATCAATTGGGGAATGATTTGTTGTCTTATAAATTTTGCATGATTCTTGCTATATATTTTAAAAATGGGACTGTCATCAGAAATACTGGCTGAAAATATTTTTTCAAAAGCTTTATACTTCCCCTTTAATTTCGTTTCTGTTGGTTTTGTTTCTGCAAAAACTTTTTAAATTTAATATAATCAAAGTTGTCCATTTTGCCTTTCATGTTTCAATGCTAGTTTGCTAGTTCTTCTTTGGTCAAAAATGTCTCCCTTCTCCAAAGATATAAAAAAGTAAGTTATTCCTTGTTCTCCTAATTTGTCTATGGTATCGTCCTTTATGCCCAAATCATGTATCCATTTTTACTTTATTTTGGTATGGGATATAAGATGCAAGTCTATGCTGAATTTCTGATACATTATTTTCCTTTTTTCCCAGTGAGTTTTTATTTCAGAAGCTGGAGTTGGGGGATTTATCAAATACTAGGCTGTCATAGGCCTTGATTACTATGTCATGTGTATCTAGTCTATTACAATGATCTACTAATCTATTTCTTAGCCAGTTCCAAATGGTTTTGATGACTACTGCTTTATAATATAGTTTTAATTTTGGTACTGCTAAGTCAACATCATTTGCATTTTTTTCATCAATTTCTTTAATATTCTTGATCTTTTGTTCTTCCAGATAAATTTTGTTATTATTTTTCCTAGTTCTATAAAATAATATTTTGGCAATTTGAATGGTATGGCACTGAACAAGTAGACCATTTTAGGCAGAATTGCCATTATTAGCTCAGCAGAATCATGAAAAATTGATATTTTTCCAATTGTTTAGATATGATTTTATTTGTGTGAGAAGTGTTTTGTAACTGTGTTCATATAGTTCTTGGGTTTGTCTTGGCAGGTAGATCCCCAAGTATTTTATTTTGTCTATAGTAATTTTAAATGGAATTTCTCTTTCTATCTCTTGTTGATGGGCTTTGTCAGTAATATGTAGAAATGCTGATGACATGTGTGGGTTTTTTTTTTTTTTATATCCTGCAACATTGTTTATTTTGTGGTTAGATTTGTCTGATTCTGAGAGGGGAAGGTTGAGATCTCCCATTACAATAGTCGTGCTGTCTAATTTTTCTTGTAACTGGCTTACTTTAGCCATTAGCCTGCTCTTCCATTTGATGCATACATTGCTTGCATCCATTTGGTATTGTTACTACTTTATTATTTACAGTACCCTTTATCAAGATGTGCTTTCACTCCTTATCTCTTTTAATAAGGTTTATTTTTATTTCTGCTTTGTCTGAGAATCATAATTGCTACTGTACCTTTTTTTTTTTCAGCTGAAACATAATAAATTCTGTTCCAGCTTTTTTCCTTTACTCTGTATATGTCTCTCTGTTCACTCTGCTATTTGCTTCTGTTTTATGGAAGACTTCATCCCATTTACATTAATAGTTAGGATCACCAGCTCTGTATTTAACCCCATCTTTTTTTCTCCCCACTATATACTTTTGTTTTCTCTTTCTATCCTGTCCGTAGTTGTGTTTTTTTTTTTTTTTACCCACCCCACAGGCTACCTTATCTCCTATCACCTCTCCCTTTCTCTTAATAGTGTTTTTTTAAACCCACTCCACCTACTACCTTAAATTCTATCAATCCTTCCCCCTCTTCTCTTACTTTTTTCCCTAGTTTTTCTGCTCTCCCTTCTACCTTGTCCCTCACTTTTCTTTTCCTTTTTCTCCCTCAACTTCTTTATAGGATTAAACAAGTATCTATACCCAACTGAATGATTAAGTTATTCCCTCTTAGAACCAGAACTGATGAGATCAAGCTTCAGGTAATGCTCCTCCCCCTCCCTTTTCCCCCTCTATTTTAATAGATCTTTTGAACCTCTTTGTCCCATTATAGTTCCCCTTTCCTTTTTTTTTTCCCAGTAGAGACCTTTCCCCACTCCTTAATGCCTTTTTCTTTAATGTCATTACATCAGAATCCATTCACAACCACATCCTCAGTCCATGTGATGCCCTCCACTAGGTCTGCCACAGTGTCAGATACGGTTCTTAAGAGTTACAGATATTGTGCTCCCATCTAGGGACAGTTGGACTTTTAAATATATATATTTTCCCCCTGTTTATTTTCTTGATTCTTGTATATTAAATTTTCTGTTTTGCTCTGTTTTTTTTGTTTTTTTTTCTATAGAAATGATTGAAAGTCTTTTACTTCATTGAAACTCTGTCTCCTTCCCTGAAAGATGATGCTGAATCTCGTGGGTAGTTAATTCTTGGTTGTAACCCTAGGTCCTTTTTTGGGGGGGAATATGGTATTTCAGTCCCTCTGATCCTTTATTGTAGAAGCTGCCACATCCTGGGTAATCCTGCTGTTGCTCCTCAAAATTTAAATTGTTTTTGTCTGGCAGATTGCAGTATTTTTTCCTTGAGATGGTAGTTTGGGAGCTTCATAACAATATTACTTGGGGTTTTCCTTGTGGGATCTCTTTCCAGAGATAATCGATGCATGCTTTCAATGATTAATTCCCCCCTGTTTCTGTTGGGGAAGTTTTCCTTAATGACATCTTGTAGAATGCTACACAGGCTCTTTTTTTTGGTCAGGATCTTCAGGTAGGTCAATGATTTTTAAATTGTCTCTATATTTTAGTTCGTCTGTTTTTCCAATGAGGTATTTTCCATTTTCTTCTGTTTTTTCATTCGTTTTAGTTTGTTTGAATGATTCTTGCTGTTTCACAAAGCCATTAGCTTCCATTTGCCCTGTTCTAGCTTTTAATGTGTAATTTGCTTCAGTTATTTTTTCTATCTCTCTTTCCATTTGGTTTATTCTACTGTTTAAGGAGGAGTTGTTGAGACAGTTTATTCCTTTGTTTTCCAAACTCTCTCATGCATATCTCTCATTTTTTCTTTTGCCTCTCTTTTTGAAATATTTTATAAGCATTTCAAGGAAACTCCTTTGGCTCTGAGGCCAATTTATCTCTTTGAAGTTTCTTCTGTGGACATTCTATCCTCGTTTGAGTTTGTATTCCGGTCTTTTCTATCATAATAGTTTTTTACGGTCAAGATTCTTTTCTATATCTTACTTCTTTTCTTTTCTTTTCTTTTGGTATTTCCTCTTTTTATACTTTTAAGGTGGAGCTCTGCTCCTAGGATAAAGGTGTCCCAAGCCTCCTGTGCAGCTCTGAGCCTTGGCTTCAATGTCAGGAACCTCTTGTGTTTGTAGGGAGTATCTTTGCCTGTTCTATTTAGGAAAAAGCCTGATTTTCCCCTCATTTGCCTTCTGAGCTGAGATTGGAAGCTGCCTCACTGATTTGCTACTCTATTAAGCCAGGACTGAGGGTCTTAGTTGCTGATTTGCTGTGATTAAGATGCTCCTACTGGCTTTTCCGGAGTCTATCTGATCTCAGCTAAACACCCTTTTCACCTCAGTGGGACTAACCTTTTTTGAAGTTTTTTCAGTCTATCTTGAGCTAGAGAGTGATTTCATTCCATCAGACTCTGTTCAGAGATTTGGTTTCATTTGGTTTTTGAGGCAAACTGATAGAGCTCAAGCAGCTTCCTGACTTTAGTCTGCCATCTTTGCTCTACCTTTGGAACTCCCCCTATTAATGTCTTGAAGTCTCTTCCCCTCTTCCCCCTGCTCTCTCTAAATGCTAATGTTCAAAAGTTTCTTCTGCAAGGAGTCTTAATTGTAGAAGTGCAGGGTGCCTCTCAACTCACTGTCATTGTCTTTGATATAGTTGTGAAATAACTAGCTCAAGCTTTGTGCAGAAAGAGCCTAAACTAAAGGCAGTTTGGAAAATTCCAAAATTAAGTAAATAAAATTTTTAATTTTTTTATTCTCTTAATCTAATAGGACAATATCACATAGACATGAATAACTATAGTAGTCCATAATTCATAAGCACACAAGAGAGGTGGAAAATTCTCTGTGTGGTGTGAAGGAGAAAAGACAAATACTAACTAGAACAAAAAGTAACATTTGAATTGTCTTTAAAAATTTTAGAATTAAAATAGTGAAACATGGTGGGGTGGGGCATTTCAAGTAGATGGGACAAGGGAGGGGAAGAGTACTAGTTACATATGAGAAATAGCAAATCCAATTTTGCTGCAGCATAAAATAGATAAAGAGAAGTAGAATGAAATAAGGTCAAAAAGTAAAGATATCATCAGATTTTAAAAAATCTAGAAATATATTTGGGGTCTCATAACTGAATGCAGGGGCCATGGAATTATTATCAGTAAATGTTTGATATCTACACCAATTTTATATATTAATTTATCCAGAGTTGCATAAAAATTTCTTGGACAAAAAGGGGTCACAATTGGAAAAAGCTTGAGAAATCCTGTTGTACACATTTGAAAAATATATAAAAATGTAAAAGAAAACATAATTCCATATTGGAATGAAAGATGAATTACAATAGTAAAAGCAAGAAGACTCCTTATAAAGCTATTACTATTTGGCTGGAATTGAGTGATTATCCTAAGAATAGAGATCCTTGAGGACAAAGACTATTTTATTTTTATCTTTGAAACTGGTGTGGCACCTAGTAGATATTTTAAAAAATGAATGTTGATGAATTGACTGATGAATAAGCTTTTTTACAGGGTCAACAATGTAAGGACTTAGAATCTAGTGAGATATGGGAAAGTGAAGGATAGAGATAAGTCAAAGACATAATCATGTAATTAAGAGATATGTGAGATGAATTAAGAGAAAGGGGCTTCTGACAAAAATAAAGAAAATAATTTTGAGAAATGTTTGGGAAAATTTGATTTACTAGTGAGATATATATAGTTGTCCTTTAAGTAGTGGGAGATATGAGTCTGAAAGAGGTCAGGGCTAGAAAAATTATCTGGGACTCATCTATGTAGAATTAATAGACCACAAAACCAAAGATTCGGAACTTTTATAATCCTCCAAGTCTAATAAGCTTCCTTTACATTTAAAGCCAAGAGATATTAAATGAATAAAAAACAGAACTAAAAAAACAAAAACAAAAAAAAGTTGAGTACAAGACCTCTTGAAGTAGTAGAATTGAAAAAAGATCGCCAAGAGAGAGTATAGAGAACAGAAGAGAAGAGAAGAGTGCTAAGAATGTAATTCCTTCTTCAAACTACACAACTTTCTATAGACCATCTAAAATACATCACACAAATATCTGGACTGGATACTTTCTTCATCTGTGCTTCTCAAAGACAGCTAGCTTATAACCCATGTGATCCTGAGCAAGTCACTTAATCTGCCTCAGTTTCCTAAACCATCAAATGGACAACAACAACAACATAGTAATAATAATATCAATTTACAGTGTTACTGTGAGATTCAATTGCTACAGTATTTATAAACTGCTTAATACAGAATTTGGTACATATATTTAATGAATACTTTTTCTTCCTTAGAGTCTCAGGTAAAATGCCATAAGAATGAAGAAGGCATTTATTAAATACTTACTATGTGAAAAGCATTATCCTAAGTTCTGGGAATATAAATAGAAAGAGTGAAAAAGTGAATTCTAACAAAGAGAGAGAACACATAGGACACAAAGAGAAATGTAGTCCATAAAGGAGACCTAAAGATAAAAACCAATGAGAGGAGTGGAGGTGCAAGGGTGAGAAAGTAAGAGTTCAGTTTTGGGCTTCAGGTTGGCCTAGATTTATGTAGTGAGGAAGACCTGGAATAGATAAGGCAGAAGCATGTTAATCATACCCAAGGTTAGGAGTTTAAGTTCTAGTAGGGGGAGAATGCTAGAGTCTTGGCAATATAGTTAACTGGTAGGGGTACCAAGAAGTGGAGTCCAAAATTCTCAGTCTATTTCTGTGCCCAACCCACTTTATTTCCTACTCCTCCCTAAAACTTCTTTTGACCAAATTGCATGCTTAGAATATGGTGGAAGACAGAAGTGATCTAGTAAATGCTTAATGATTGGCTTTCTGAAAATGCATAATATACTTAAAGTTTAATTCATATTGATAATATTTTCACCATCTCAAACAATCAACAAAACAAACCAAGCCCTTATTCTACACATTTGCTGATTTCTGAAATATAAATGTTTAGATGTTTCAGTAATGTACAACTCTTTGTAACCCCATTTTGATTTTCTTGGCAAAACTACTGTGGTTTGAACAGATGGGGCAAATAGGTTTAAGTATATTACTTAATTACTAATGTTACACAATTAGTCATTGGCTGAGGCCAGATTTGAACTTAGGTCAACAGGCTAGGAGCTTTATTATATGCATTTCATTTCTTTTGCCTAAATAATTCTAATCTATTGCTATATGTCCCTTGGTTGGAATTAATTCAGTCTATATTGTGTTTTTCACTTAAAACTCCTCTCACATGTACCTTTCATTAATTATTTCTGAGTATCTTTTCTATCTCTAATAAATAGACAATAAACTTCTTGAGTATGAGGATCATATCTTATTCATCTTTGAAGGTGCTAGTTAAGTGACATTGTGCTGAAACTAAAACATGTTTATTCTAATCAATTATTAAGTACTTATCATCTACCAGGTTATACATGAGCTAATCTAAACAGTTCCTCCCTTCAAGTAGTTAATATTCTATCAGATTTTTAATGTGTACACATGGAGGCTGAATTGTGTCTTTAATATTCTGAATACTATTGAATTGCTACCCTTTCTACATATGTGTTGGGAATTGAGGTAGACAGTATTTGTGAAACTGTCCAGAAATTTATTATTCAATCTTGATGTATCTTTATGCTTGAAAATAATGGCATGTCCTAATCAAAAATCATTCTCTCACAATTTCTCTAGTTGGAGAATTTCTCTAGATGTTTTTATTTTCATTCTTCCTACTCAGTTATTTAAGGTAACATCTTTTCTATAATAATGATGTTCCTCTACTCTAGTGACATTAAATATGTACAGTTTAGCTTGGGACATTAATTTCCAAACAGTTTCAATAAGTCCAGGCTGCTACCAACATAAAACAAGTGAATATAGGCTTGGTGACAGAGAACAAAGAATATCAAGTAAAGACAGTAACTTGTGTAGACAGAAAGGCTTACACTTATAAGCAATTTCTGATTTCTTAGGAGAGAATTATTAGACCTTTCTGAGTCCTCTTCACTTATTTCAGTTGCCCCATAGGTCTTTCGTTTTCCTTTTTTAATACTAGATTTCAGGGAATTCAATTGACTGCAGTGCCCTATTGCCTAATCAGTCAGTTAAAAAAAAAAAAAAAACAGAGGGGAAAAATATTTTAAGAGATGTCAGCTTCATAAAAGTCAACAGAGATAAAGAGATTTATTGCTTCTATCCACAATACTGACCTGATTCTATTGGAGTCTGAAATCAAGAAAATCGGATTGTTGTTTGTGTGGGGGTATGAAACAGAGCAGACAAGCACAAGAAAGAGATTTATTTTGCCAGGAAAGGGGAATCATATTTATATGTTGTCACCAGAGCCCTGAGAACTCTGATACTTCACAGTGCTACCTGAGTTTCTGGTATTTGCTGTGAATATTTGTATCATTTGCTTTTAAGGGAAAAGTAAATGAGATGCCTACAGGCAAAGAGTAAGGGAACTGATGGAAGTGAAGTTAGAAGAAATTGAAGAACAATTAATACAAAAATGATAACATCTCAGAGACAAACAAATATGAAAGACTTAAAAACTCTGATAAATGCAATGGCTTATCACAATTCTAGGAGACTAATAGCAAATATGCTGCCCATTAATTGATAGAAATGAAGGACTCAGAGTGCAGAATTAGACATGTAAATTTTGAGACATGAGCAATGTGGAAATTAGTTGTGCTTAACTATGCAGATTTTTTTTCAATGAAAAAAAGAATGTGGAAGGGAAAGAAAATCGATTTTTGTCCATTAAAAAAGAAATTTAAAAAATAATAAGAAAGAGCTGAAAAAATTTTAAATGGCAAGCACTGTTAACTTTTTGGGGTTTTTTGTTTGTTTGTTTGTTTGTTTGTTTTTACTTTATTGTTTTTCTTAATAGCTTTTTATTTTCATAACATATGCATGGATAATTTTTCAACATTGACCCTTGCAAAACCTTTTATTCCAAATTTTCCCTTCTTCCCCCAACTCCTTCCCCTCGCTGGCAAGTAATCCAATGCATGTCAAACATGTTAAAATATATGTTAAATCTAATATATGCATACATATTTATACAATTATCTTGCTGCACAAGAAAAATCAAATCAAAAAGGGAAAAATGAGAAAAAATTCAAACAAAATACAACAAAAAAGAGTAAAAATGACTCAGTTCTCACAGTCCTCTCTCTCTATATATAGTTAGCTCTCTTCATCATAAGATAATTGGAACTGGCCTCAATCATCTTTTGTTGGAAAGAGTCACATCCATCAGAATTGCTCATAATGTAATCTTGTTGCTTTGTATAATGATCTCCTAGTTCTGCTCATTTCACTTACATCAGTTCATATAAGTCTTTCCAGGTCTCTCTAAGATCATCCTGCTGATCGTTTCTTATAGAATAATAATATTTCATAACATTATTCAGAAATTCTTCAACTGATGGGCATCCACTCAGTTTCCGGTTTCTTGCCACTATAAAAAGGACTGCCACAAACATTTTTGCACATGCTCATCCCTTTCCCCACTGAGTTATCTTGAATAAGTTCAAGTATGGAAGAGAATCTCGGTACTTTCAGAAGATTCAGTTATCTAGAAATTATATATGAACATTCTAGTGCATTTTCTTTTATTTTTGCTTATTGTTTTATATTTTCTTATATAAAGTGTAGTGCATTTAAAGAAAGAGCATTAGATTTAGAGACTGAGGAGAGAAGGAAACAAAGATTTATTCAGTGTCTAAAATGTGCTAAGCACTGTTCTTAGCACTTTACAAATATTATTTCATTTGAATTTCACAACAGTCCTCGGAGGTAAGTTTCTCTATCCTCACTTTCACAGTCCGCACTAAATCCCTGATCATCCTTGTATGTTCTTCCATATCTGATGAATCAACTGTCTCAAGGTGATAGTTAGAATATACCTTAGTCCCTATTGTTCATTCTGGAGTCTCCCTCGGTCATCACTACTCATATAACTTCTCTTTTGAGGTTCACACTATCCAAATTTATCACTCAATTTAGATCTTGTTATCTCTTACCATACTCACTCACTCCCAGAGCAATGTCTCTCTCAGTGAGATCAGTGCCTACCTTCCTATTATGTACATACTATCTATAATTATATAACTACCTATAATAGATATTCTCTAGCTATATAATTATATGTACAATATATTACATATATGTATATATACTCCCAGTCACATATGTGTGTATATTCATATATATGACTGCTTTCTCAAATATCACTAATCTCACAGTTCCTCATTCTACTCATCTATTACCTATCCTTTTGCTCTATTTCAACTATACATAATGATGGGCATGCCAATGATTTTTCCATTAATCACAAATGTTCTGCAAGAGCCTAGACCTAACAATTTCATGATATAAACTTAATTTCCTGGTTTCAATAAGTTGCTTACTGATTATGAATGATACCCTAAGAAAGACACTTTATCATTCTGTCCTGCATTCCTTGAGGAACATTCATTAGAAGTTTTAGCTTTTGTTTTTGTCCCAAATGACTTTTTCTTCTCCCTCCCACCCTTCCTAACCTCTCTTTTTCCTTTCTGTTTCCCTATATGTCTCTGTATTTTCCTCTGTTTCTGTGTGATTCTCACTTTCTCCGCTCTTCTTTCTTCCTTTCAAAATATTTCTATCTTTTGTCTGTTTCTGTCTTTGTATTTTTCCCTCTATCTTTTTTTTTCTTTTTGCATTTCTATCTTTCTCTTTCTCTGTCTTAGTCTGTCCTTATCGCTGTCTCTCCCTCTGTATCTCTTTATTTCTCTGTGTCTCTTTCTTTCTTGCTGTTTCTCTCAGTTTCTATATGTCTGTCTCTTTCACCTGTACATGTGCATATGCACACAAACATATGCACATTTATACTCATTTTTTTTCCTTAAACCTTTTTTTTCTTAAACCTTTGTTATGTTCATCTCCTTTATGTTTATGTAGTACATATGTATTCTCTTTGACTATGGCATGAATGACTCACTCTTTAAAATATATCTGATTTAAGTTCCTGATACAAAAAGCAAATTGGTCATTTTAACAAATGATAGTTTACATACTTCCTGTGAGTTAAAAACTCTCTAGTATATTCAATGTATATTTTAATTTTATATGCTTAATAAACTTATGCTTCTGTTTTTTTAAAGAAATTCCTGTGAAAGTGTGAGTTGTGGGTACAATCTGCCAAAATGTATTCTTGCCCAGACTAAAAGATCCTAACTTCATGAGACTCTTGGAATAGGTGTAATAAGAAGTACTTGCCCATGACACAATTCTCACTAACACTCAGAGACTGAAAATGACATTGAAGAATATTCATTTTGACATATTGTAGGACTTTAGATTACAGTGACTTGACTGTTACAGAACATCTAATCATGGTTGGTTTCTCTTTCTTCCAATTATAATTTTTTTTAAGGTAGATTGTGACTTGTATACTTCCTGGGGGAAAGTTAATGTCAACTGCAAGGATATTTTTTTGGTGGTAAATGTTATCTCTCACTCTCTCTTTCCTTTTCCTTTTCCTTTTTGTTTTATTTTACTGATTTCTAAGGCCTTCATGTATTCCTAATGTCATCTCCTTCTATCTTCTCCAGTAATGGCCCTATCATCCTTTCCATTCTAATATTTGATTTCTTCCTTTCTGCTGGCTCATTAACTATCATGTATATGACCAAGTCTCTTTCATCCTTAAAAACTTGCTCTAGGTTCCGGGAATATCTACCAGTTATTGCTGCATAATTTTTCCCCCTTCTCAATTAAACTCAGTGAAAAAATATTAAATCTTAATTAACTTCTTTCCTTATCTCTGTGTTTGTTAACCTCTAAGGTTCCCTTACATCTATTCTGTTTTAGGTACTGACTTATCAGCAAGTAAGTTCATTGAGAGTAAAGAACAATATATATTTTTTGGTCTTTTATCATTTAGTATATCATTTTGGTCTATATCATTTAGTATAATTCCTCATAAGTAGTAAACATTTCATAAGTGCTTCTTTGATTGGGGAAGAGAAGGGAATAAGGATTGATATAGTATCTTCTAAATGACATACACTGTACCAAGTACTTTTTACAAATATCATCACGTCTGATCCAATAGCCCTCTGAGGCAGGGATTACTATTATCTCCATTTTAGAGTTGAAGAATCTGAGACTAAGTGACTTGCTCCAGAACATACATCTAGTAAATGTCTGGGGTTTGACTTGAACTTAGCTCTTTTTGACTCCTAGACATAATATCATGGATTGACTTTGATAAATTGAATAGTTAATTGAAGGATAGTGCTAATGAAAAGGTGATATCCCTAAAAGTTTAACTTGGATCCTTTGTTGCAGGAATATGGCATCTCAAAAACATTTTCAGTACTGAATTTTCTCCTCCTCAGTATCTGCTCCTCCTTCTAAATTCTCTTTTTCTGTTGAAAGCTTCACTATTTTCTGTATCATCCAGGCTAAAACTTAAATCCTAATTGTCTTCTCCTCCTTTACCATATCTTATTTCTAATTCATGATACTTTTGCCATCAAAATACTTATCATCCTCAATTTTTGTTTTTAAGTTCCAATATAACCATAATCATTCCAATTCTAATTACCACCGGCTTTAACTATTTTAGTCATCTTGTACCTTTTTTTTCTGACTTTGATGCTTTCTGTTTCCATTCATTTTTATTTTTGGATCCTTTGGAATACACTAATCATCAGTAATATCACTCCTCTGCTCAAAACACTTTTGATCTCCATCATTGCCTAAATGAATGAAGTTGAGTTACATCCTTGCAGAATCTTGTGTTCTAAATTTTTTTCTCCCTCACTTCCCTCCATCCCTTCCCATAGGCAGCAAGCAATCAAATATATATGTTAAACATGTGTAATTCTTCAATACATATTTCCACAATTATCATGTTCCACAAGAAAAATCAGATCCAAGAGGGAAAAAATGAGAAAGAAAACAAAAAGAAAGCAAAAAACAATAACAAAAAAGTGAAAATACTATGTTGTGATCCATACTTAGTCCCCACAGTCTTCTCTTTGTGTGTAGACAGCTCTCAATCACAAGACCATAGAAACAGAAATGAATCACATTGCTGTTGAAAAGAGCCGTGTCGGCAGAAATTCCAAACATGGCTACCATGTGAGGACCCTCTGTCCACTGGACCCTCTTGTCCAGTGCCCTCTTTATCTCTACCTTCTCCTATACTTTAACTTTGCTTATCTAATAATAAACCTCTTTTATCAATCTAAAAAAAATAATAATAACTATGTCCATCAGAATTTATCATTGTGTAATCTTCTTGTTACTGCGCAGAAGGTTCTCTTGGTCATACTCTGTGGTGAGCTTTTTCTTCTCAAAATGCAGCCAGGTGATAAAAGTTCAGATCTTTTATTATCTCCAATATAGCCCGGTTAGTTTAGAGGTCTATCTCTCTGCTTGGTTACAAGAGCTCCCTCCAAATGTCGCCAAATCCAAAGGTCTGGTCCTTCAGCCTCTGCCTCTGCTTTCTTCAGCCTCCAACCAACACAGAGATGGAATGAATCTCTTGTCTCCTTCACTTGGGGCTCGGCTAGCTTTCTAGTGAGTCTTTCAGACCAGCTTGGTCTCAGTAGCAGATGCCCAGCCACCTACCACAGTGGTGTGAGATGAAGATAAATCTGGTTGTCCACTGAACTCTCGACTCGTAGCTTCTTCCTCTGAAAACTCTTCTTCCGCCACCAGCCAGTCAAGTGGAAAATATTCCTTCTTGCCTCGGAGAGAGGGCTTCTGGTGCAATTCTGCTGAAATCTCGACTTATAGCTTCTTCACTCTGAAGAACTTCTTTGACTGGCCCATTGAAGCTCTATTTATGCTCCTTCAAGAGAGGGATTGTGGGTTTTCTCCCATAGTGCTCTCTGGCCCAAAGAGCTTCAAGGGAGGTGTCAACTCATAAAGTTACAAAGTTTACTTTGTGAAACTCCCATACTTGTGAACTCTAATGAGTAAAGGTGTGAACACAAGCCTTGTATTAATTAGTCCTACTTAGTACCTTGTTTCAGGTTCTGCCCAAAACATCTTCTTGTAAGATTAGATCAACTCTAATTAGTTAGCAGTTTGTAAGGATTCCAACAATACTCATTTATTTTCATTATAGTAAATTTATTTATTTTTAATATACATTGCTTTAGGAATCATGTTGGGAGAGAAAAATCAAAGCAAAAGGGAAAATCATGGGAGAGATTAAAAAAAAAAAACAGAAAAATGAAATGAACATAGCACGTGTTGTTTTACATCCAAGTCTCCTTAGTTCTTTTTCTTGATGCAGATGACATTTTCTATCCAAAGTCTATTGGGATTACTTTGTATCACTGAACCATTAAGAAAAATCAAGCCTTTCCTAGTTGATCATAATTAGGAACATATACTTGTTATTGTATATGATGTATTCCTGGTTCTGCTTATTTCACTCAGCATTATTTCATTTAAATCTTTCCAGGCCTATGTAAAATCATCTTGTTCATCATTTTTTATAGAACAAAATATTCCATTACCTTCATATACTACAACTTGTTCAGCCATAATTGATGGGCATCCATTCATATTCCAATTCTTTGCTACCAGGAAATGAGTTGCTACAAATATTTTTTGCATATTTGGGTTCTCTTCCTTCCTTTATGATTTCCTTGGCATACAGAGCCAGTGATGGTATAGCTGGGTCAAAAGGAATGTACAGTTTGATAGCCTTTTGGGCATAGTTCCAGATTGTTCTCCAGAATGGTTGGATCATTTCACAACTCCACCAACAATGCATTAAGATCCCAGTTTTCCATAAATAGAATACTAGAAAAATTAGATATGATAGATCTCTGGAGAAAATGTAATGGGGACAGAAAGGAATACACCTTCTTTTCAGCAGTTCATGGAACTTATACAAAAATTGACCATATATTACGACATAAAAACCTCAAACTAAAATGCAGTAAGGCAGAAATAGTGAATGCATCCTTTTCAGACCACGATCCATTGAAAATTACATTCAATAAAAAGCCAGGGGAAAGTAGACCAAAAAATAATTGGAAACTAAATAATCTCATGCTAAAGAATGATTGGGTGAAACAGCAAATTATAGACATAATTAATAACTTCATCCAAGAAAACGATAATAATGAGACATCATACCAAAATGTATGGGATGCAGCCAAAGCAGTAATAAGAGGAAATCTCATATCTCTAGAGGTCTATTTGTATAAAATAGAGAAAGAGAAGGTCAATGAATTGGGCTTGCAACTAAAAATGATAGAAAAGGAACAAATTAAAACCCCCCAGTCAAACACTAAACTTGAAATTCTAAAAATAAAAGGAGAGATCAATAAAATTGAAAGTAAAAAAACTATTGAATTAATTAATAAAACTAAGAGTTGGTTCTATGAAAAAACCAACAAAATAGACAAACCCTTAGTAAATCTGATTAAAAAAAGGAAAGAGGAAAATCAAATTGTTAGTCTTAAAAATGAAAAGGGAGAACTCACCACTAACGAAGAGGAAATTAGAGCAATAATTAGGAGCTACTTTGCCCAACTTTACGCCAACAAATTCGACAACTTAAATGAAATAGAAGAATACCTCCAAAAATATAGCTTGCCTAAACTAACAGAGGAGGAAGTAAATATCCTAAACACTCCCATCTCAGAAAAAGAAATAGAACAAACTATCAATCAACTCCCTAAGAAAAAATCCCCAGGACCAGATGGATTTACATCTGAATTCTATCAAACATTTAAAGATCAATTAACTCCAATGCTAAATAAACTATTTGAAAAAGTAGGGATTGAAGGAGTCCTACCAAACTCCTTTTATGACACAGACATGGTACTGATACCTAAACCAGGTAGGCTGAAAACAGAGAAAGAAAATTATAGACCAATCTCCCTAATGAATATTGATGCTAAAATCTTAAATAAAATATTAGCAAAAAGACTACAGAAAATCATCCCCAGGATAATACACTATGACCAAGTAGGATTTATACCAGGAATGCAGGGCTGGTTCAATATTAGGAAAACTATTAACATAATTGACTATATCAATAACCAACCAAATAAAAACCATATGATCATCTCAATAGATGCAGAAAAAGCATTTGATAAAATCCAACAGCCATTCCTAATAAAAACACTTGAGAGCATAGGAATAAAAGGACTTTTCCTTAAAATAGTCAGGAGCATATATTTAAAACCTTCAGTAAGCATCATATGCAATGGGGAACCTTTCCAGTAAGATCTGGAATGAAGCAAGGTTGCCCACTATCACCATTATTATTCAATATTGTATTAGAAACACTAGCCTTGGCAATAAGAGTCGAGAAAGAGATTAAAGGAATTAGAGTAGGCAATGAGGAAACCAAACTATCACTCTTTGCAGATGATAAGATGGTATACCTAGAGAATCCCAGAGATTCTACTAAAAAGCTATTAGAAATAATTCATAATTTTAGCAAAGTAGCTGGCTACAAAATAAATCCCCATAAATCCTCAGCATTTTTATACACCACCAACAAAATCCAACAGCAAGAGATACAAAGAGAAATCCCATTCAAAATAACTATTGATAGCATAAAATATTTGGGAATCTACCTACCAAAGGAAAGTCAGGAATTATTTGAGCAAAATTACAAAAAAGTTTCCACACAAATAAAGTAAGACTTAAATAATTGGAAAAATATTAAGTGCTCTTGGATAGGCCGAGCGAATATAATAAAGATGACAATACTCCCTAAACTAATCTATTTATTTAGTGCTATACCAATCAGACTTCCAAGAAAATATTTTAATGATTTAGAAAAAATAACAACAAAATTCATATGGAACAATAAAAAGTCAAGAATCTCAAGGGAATTAATGAAAAAAAAAATCAAATGAAGGTGGTCTAGCTGTACCTGATCTAAAATTATATTATAAAGCAGCAGTCACCAAAACCATTTGGTATTAGCTAAGAAATAGACTAGTTGATCAGTGTAAAAGGTTAGGTTCACAAGACAGAATAGTCAACTATAGCAATCTAGTGTTTGACAAACCCAAAGATTCTAACTTTTGGAATAAGGTTTCATTATTTGATAAAAACTGCTGGGATAACTGGAAATTAGTATGGCAGAAATTAGGCAAGGACCCACACTTAACACCATATACCAAGATAAGATCAAAATGGGTCCATGATCTAGGCATAAAGAACGAGATTATAAATAAATTAGAGGAACATAGGATAGTTTATCTCTCAGACTTGTGGAGGAGAAAGAAATTTGTGACCAAAGATGAACTAGAGACCATTACTGATCACAAAATAGAAAATTTTGATTATATCAAATTAAAAAGCCTTTGTACAAACAGAACGAATGCAAACAAGATTAGTAGGGAAGCAACAAACTGGGAAAACATCTTTACAATTAAAGCTTCTGATAAAGGCCTCATTTCCAAAATATATAGAGAACTGACTCAAATTTATAAAAAATCAAGCCATTCTCCAATTGATAAATGGTCAAAGGATATGAACAGACAATTTTCAGATGATGAAATTGAAACTATTACCACTCACATGAAAGAGTGTTCCAAATCACTATTGATCAGAGAAATGCAAATTAAGACAACTCTGAGATATCACTACACACCTGACAGATTGGCTAAGAAGACAGGAAAAAATAATGATGAATGTTGGAGGGGATGCGGGAAAACGGGGACACTGATGCATTGTTGGTGGAGTTGTGAACGAATCCAACCATTCTGGAGAGCAATCTGGAATTATGCCCAAAAAGTTATCAAACTGTGCATACCCTTTGATCCAGCAGTGTTTCTATTGGGCTTATATCCCAAAGAAATACTAAAGAAGCGAAAGGGACCTGTATGTGCCAAAATGTTTGTAGCAGCCCTGTTTGTAGTGGCTAGAAACTGGAAAATGAATGGATGCCCATCAATTGGAGAATGGCTCGGTAAATTGTGGTATATGAATGTTATGGAATATTATTGCTCTGTAAGGAATGACCAGCAGGATGAATACAGAGAGGCTTGGAGAGACCTACATGGACTGATGCTAAGTGAGATGAGCAGAACCAGGAGATCATTATACACTTCGACAACAATATTGTATGAGGATGTATTCTGATGGAAGTGGATTTCTATGACAAAGAGACTTAACTGAGTTTCAATGGATAAATGATGGACAGAGACAGCTACACCCAGAGAAGGAACACTCAGAAACGAATGTGAATTATTTGCATTTTTGATTTTCTTCCCGAGCTATTTTTACCTTCTGAATCCAATTCTCCCTGTGCAACAGGAGAACTGTTCAGTTCTGCAAATATGTATTGTATCTAGGATATACTGCAACATATTTAACATATATAGGGCTGCTTGCCATCTTGGGGGGGGGGGGAAGGAAGGGAAAAAACGAAACATAAGCGAGTGCAAGGGATAGTGTTGTAAAAAATTACCCTGGCATGGATTCTGTCAATACAAAGTTATTATTAAATAAAATAAAATTTAAATTAAAAAAAAAAAGATCCCAGTTTTCCCACACCCCCTCCAACTATCATTATCTTTTCCTGTCATCTTAGTTAATCTCAGAGGTATGAGTAGATATCTCAGAGTTGTTTTAATGTGCATTTCTCTAATCAATAGTGATTTTGAGCTCTTTTTCATATAACAATAGATGGCTTTAAGTTCATCATCAGAAAGTGGTCTGTTCATATATTTTGACCATTTAACAATAGGGAATGACATATTCTTATAAATTTGACACTGTTATTTATGTGTTTTAGAAATGAGACCTTTGTCAGAAATACTCTGCAAAGATTTTTCCCCAGCTTTGTACTTCCCTTTTGAGCTGGGACTGGAAACTTTGATTTGTTCCTCTACTGAGTCATGAGTGAAGATCTTAGTTGATGATTTGTTGGGACTAAAATCCTCTCATTTGTTTTTTGAGTGATTCTGGGAGAGCTCAACTTCCTGACTTTACTCTACCATCTTGGCTCCATTCTCAGAAGTCTCTTAGTTCTACTCATAAAGCCTAAGTCTTTATTCTGGCATCAGTGTCCTTGACAATTTCTCTCTTAATTTAAACACACCACTCTCCTTAATGCACTTTTTCCTTCAGATAGAATGGACTATTCTTACCCCCTCTATTCTTATATTTTCCATTCCAATTGTTCCCCATGTTCCCCCATAGATTCACATTTTTAAGCTGTTAATTTTCTCCCTTCTTTTAAGACCCAATCTAAGAACCCCTCATGAATGAAATATTTCCTCTTTCCCTTGGTTAAAAATGACCTTGCCCTTTCTATAGGACAACTCCTTTACACTTCTCAAATTATTAATATTGTTGTACAGTCATTTTATTGTTTGTTTTTGTTCAGTTGTTTCAGTCATGTCTGACTCTTCATTACCTCATTTCTTGGCAAAGATATTGGGATAGTTTGCTATTTCCTTCCCCAACTCAATTTAAGATGAGGAAACTGATTCAAAAAGGACTAAATGATTTTTCTGGTAACACAGCTAGTGTATAAGGCCAAATTTGAACTCAGAAAAAGAAGTCTTCCTGATTCCAGATCCAGCACTCTATCCACTGCAGTACCTAACAGCCCTTTTTCTTCTTCTTCTCCTTTTTTATACCTTTTTTTTTTGTTATTGTTGTTAAAAATTTGTTCTCAAATGTTGCCTTGTGTTAAATCTGTGTTTGTATATATTTTTAACTCTCCTTCCCAATTAGAATTGGAATTAAAGAAATGTTTTATTTCTTTTTTTAAACTTCTCAGTCAAAAGGGACTTTGCACATAATAGACATCTAATAAATGTATGCCAACTTGAATTGTGGTAAGGACCATAATGGAAGTATGAGTAAGAAAATTAAGAAGAACTCTGTGGCATCAAATATTCAAAGGTATTATTTTTTAAACTTAATTTTAGGGATTTGATATTTATGATTCTGGAATATTTGAGTTATATGTCATTACTTCAAACACCTACCTTCAATTGTAAAACATAACAGTGGCCCAGCATAGTTATCTGATAATCAATAATACTTATGTAATTACTCCAACAGCAAATTGGCAGTAGAAAACTGGCATCTAATCACATCCATCATTTAGTTATTAATGCCTGATTGATACTAAAATCTTAGCTGATTCTCAAGAAATATCTTTTGTCCCATCTCTTTTCTACTGCTCTGACTCCAGGTAGCTCAAGGAAAATCAATGATTCATTGTGACCCCATACCTGCTTAAGGAAAGACCATGTCATACTTCCTTTATTATATGCCTCATTGTGGCCCCATACCTGCTTAAGGAAAGATCATGTCATACTTCCTTCATTATATGCCTAATACCTAGTCTTATCAATCATTACAGTGGAAGTGAAAAGAGACATACATTGCAGGTGTAAGGGACAGTCTGTTCAAAGGCATAAAGGAAGGAAATGGAATGATTCATGTAAAAAGCAAAAAGGAGGCCACTTTGACTAGACTAAAGTATGTATGAAAAAGAATAATATATAATAAAGCTGAAAAGTTAGGCTGGAGTAAGGTTATGAGGGGCTGTAAATGCCCTAGAGAGAAAGTTGTATTTGATTCTAAAGATAATTTATTGAACAGGAAAGTGATATGCTTAGAACTATGCTTTAGATATATCACTTTGACAGTTATGTGGCTGAACATATTTGCTTATTATTTTCAGTCTGAGTAGTATCTAAAAATTGTCAGGGTTCTGATGAAGTGGACAGGTCTGTAGTGATAGAGACATTTGTGGACTGAATCCTAGGCTCAGAAAACAAGCCCTCATAGAGATTGTCAGGGAAATAATATTAAATTTTCTTTTTTAGTGACTATGCTAAACACATAGTAAATAAGCAATAAATGTTTGTTCAATTCATTCATTCATGATTGAACACCTACTATATGCAAGTAGAATGATAGATATTGTATGAATTGGTGAACGAGAGGATGAATCAATTCAGAGATTGAATGTTTTTCTAAATTTTTTCAAGATAAGGGAATCTAATAAGCATTGAAAATTAATAAAAATAACTTCATTCAGGGTAAATAATGATGTTTGAGTCAGCTTATATTAGCTGAAATCAGCTCATATTGGCTTATAAGAGACAATTTCAGCATGGGCATTTATACCTGTGAAAATGGCCCACAGACCTCTCAGCTATTATTTGCCTATGAAAATATCTTTTCATAACGTTTGTGTGTGTGTGTGTGTGTGTGTGTGTGTGTGTGTGTGTGTGTATGAGGCTGGAGTTTCTTAAAATCTTTCAACCAAAACAACATATCACAACAAACTGAATGCAAAAGTAGATATGAGAATCTAGTCATCTTCTGTGAAACTAGATATTAAAGAGATTTATAAAAATAGGTAAAATAATGCCATTCTTTTAATGTTTCTGTTATTAAATTTTTCATTATTTTCAGAAAAATAAGTTACTATGTTAAAAAGCATTATTTTTTAAATTTTATTTTAACATTGATATTTATTATTCTTAAATGAATGAAATTATTTTAAGAATGTATCGTTTTAATTTCTAGAGTGGTAAAAATTCATAGATATAATCATAGTTGTTCTGGAGAAAGCCCCAATCAATTTAAGAAAGTGGGCAATACAAATTAAAGTAAAAAAAGTATGTGTGCATACTTTTCCACCTGTGAAGAGTATAGTTTTTAAATGTTTGCCATCCCTCTGCTGTCTTGTTCTATCAATATTACGTGAGTTCACTAGATGTATAGTGAAAAGATCAGAGAATCAAGACATCACCAGAGGGAAGACAGTATCTGTAGGCTAACAACAATAGCAATGATAATACTTGAATTTATGGCATTTTAAAGTTCACAAAATGTTTTATATCCTTTATCTCATTTGAGCTCATACTGTTGGAATCTTTACAAATTGTTAAGTCATTAGAGTTGATAGAGACAATAATTATCTAATTTAGTATGGTTCAGTATCCTTGATCTGATCTTACAAGGAGATGTTTTGGGCCAGAGCCTGAAACAAGGTACTAAGTAGAACTAATTGATACAATGCTTGTGTTTACACCTTTACTCATTGGAGTTTACAGGTTTGGGAGATATCCTCCCTTGAAGCTCTTAGGGCCAGAGAGCATGCTAACAGATATCCCACAATCCCACTCTCTCATATACAAGAAACAGACAGAGGCTCTTGGAAAGAGTTCAGCTGAATTAGATTGAGAGAGGAGCATCAGGTGAGTTCAGCCAGAAGCCCCCTCTCGGAAGAGAGTTACTTCGGGTTAGAGAGAGTTACTTCGGGACATTGACTGGGGTCAGAAAGGAGCACTCTGGGAGGAAGCTCACAAGCCCTCTCTCCGAGGCAAGAGAGATTTATTCCATTTTCCACTTGGCTGGTTGGAGGCTGAAGAAAGCAGAGACAGAAGCAAAGGACAATCTGAAAGAGCTCTTGGAATCAAGCAGAGAGATAGGCCTCAACTAACCGGGCTATTTTGGAAGGAGAAAATAAACATTCGCATTTTTTCCAACTGGCTGCATTTTGGGTGATTATTACTTTCAACTGAAACTAAGGCTGCCTCCAGAAAACCTCCCTGAGAAACCTGCTCTCCAAGAAGAAAAACACCATATTATACCACTCTGGAATTTAACCTACATAAACAAAAGCTCTTTAATTTTAAGACCTCATTAATTTTAAGAATGTAGAAGGGTCCTAAGACCAAAAAGTTTGAGAATTTCTGTTCCAGTCTGACATCTCATAGAGTAGATGATAAATCTGCTACTTAGAGCCACTTAGTAAATCATTTAGTAAATCTTCCATATATATATCCCTTCTTCTGTTTGGTGTTAACAAGTGCTAAAGAGAGCAGAAAACAGTTAAAAAAAAACAGTTATCACCTTAAACATATGTGACAGTATAGGCAATATGCCATATCCACAATTCTTCCCCCTCTGCATGCAGAATGGATTGTTACTACTCCTGGCCTATGGCAATAGAGAATATATTGGTATAAAAGTTAATAACTAGTTGAAAAACAGTGAATTGTAAATGAGCATGCTATGAAACATTAAACACTATTAAATATTGTCATTGCCTAACCTGGTATCTGCCCAGAGTAAGCATTTATAAATGTTCCCTACTTGATTTAAATTGCTATAACTCATTGTGCTAGGCACTATGGCAGCTAGGTGGCACTGTAGTTAGACTGATCTCAGACACAAGCTGTGTGACCCTTGGCAAGTTTTTTTTAACCCTGTTTACCTCAGTTTCCTCATCTGTAAAATGAACTGGAGAACGAATGTCTAACCACTTTAAGTATCTTTGCCAAGAAATTGCCAAAAGGAGTCTTAGTCAGTTATGCTTAAAAACAACTGAACAAACAACAATATTTGCTATGACTTTGGAAGGAAATGCTTTCAGGAAAAAAAAAATAATATATATATATATATATATATGATGTGTACTAAGGCCCCTTGCCCAAAATATATCTCCCTGTTCTGCCAACATATTTAAGATTGCCACTTTTGGTGTCAGTCTTTGAAGTTGAGACAAAAGCATGACATCAGCAACATTAAAATGCAAATATTTTGCCTTAATAAGGATAAAAGATGACATGCCGGAGTGTATCAGCTTCTTAGAATTAGAAAGCTCCAGAGTTGGAAGGGCTCTCAGGGGCCATTTGCTCCACTCTCATTTCACAGTCTTCCACGTAATGACAGTTGCTGCTCTGAGGTACTGCTATAGGCAGTTAGACAGGATTGTCATTTACCCTGACCTTTTCCTGAATCAGGCCACTCCTTCCCTATAGCATAAATTCCTCCCTAGCCACTTCTCTGACATCTCCTCTCTGTAGAGCAGTTTTCCTTTCATATCTGGGGAAGATGGGAAAAATATGTCTAATGCCCAACTATATTAGGCCAAATAGTTTGTGAGCCCTCAGCTACCACTTCTGCCTGGAGAAGTTTCAATAAAAGTGTACTCGCTGCCCTGGGAAATTACAAGATTGAGTTAATAAATTTTCTTCCTAGCTTAAGCCTCCAGACATTGTACTTTTGCAAAACACCAGAGTTTTAAATCTATCTGATTCCCCTCTTAAGAGTTCTTCAATTGCCCCTCCTAATGTATTTCAATAATAATACAAAAATTAGTAATGCAAGTAGTTAACAGGTTTATCACCATTTATGGCTTAAGAGCAAAGGAAAAGTTTAGACACAAAGAGGCCTGCAAACTTTTAATAAACAAAGATGAGACTTCCACCCATCCATGAGGCTCATTCTTTTGGAAAAGAGAGAAGTAAAAAGAGAGAAAGCATTTAACGAGCTGGGGTGAGGGGTAAATGAAAAATCACTGAATTCATCAACAACCCTAAGTATAGCAATCCTCAAAAAGTGCTGACAACTCTAGAGTTCCTCTTTGGCGCATCAGCAGCAGCAACACCTCTAGAGCTTCCCTTCTGCAGTTTGAGTCTCTTGCCGCTACACTTCTCCCTCTGTCACATATTGGCTCTTTGTGACTTCTTGGCTTCCCTCTTCCCTCAGGTTCAAAGGATGGGAGAGGCCAAACCATTTCTATCCTCTGGTGTCAAAGTTAGAGCAAAACTCTCTGAAGATCAAAAAAAAAAAAAAAGCTGGGAAATTTCTGGCAGGAATCTCTAGCACCTTTAAGCTAGAGATCTGTTTGACAGATCAGAAAGATCTATAGCCAAGGCAGAAACATATTCCTTTCCAGAGTAAGAAATTTTTGAGTTCTTTGTAAAATAAGTCAATATGCTTGCGATTTGAAAATATATTAAACAAGAATCAGAATTAAAATAAGAACAGAATAAGTATAATCAAACCAGTATTTCAGGTAATCCTTTCAGGAGACATTTATAGCAAATATAAATCAAAATATTTACAATAGATATAGCACAGTGTAAAGCATAACTTTACTACCTCAGTTACTAGAGATTTAAATTACATGTAAAATGTTTTACACATACATCACAACAGTACATACATACCCATAAAATTAAAGCAAATAAACATAATGGCAATGCAATAATATCAGCAGGTCCACATAATAATCAAACACATATAATGGTATCAATATAATATAAGGTATCAAATCAACTAATAGTAAAAATAATGCATAAGTAACAGATAGATACACCTGGAGTGCAAAGTAGGATAACAGCACAGAATCAGATAAATAGGAAAATAATTTTAAAAACAACAACCCAGAAACATACAGACAACAAATAGTAGTTGATACATGCATTAATCAGTTTAGTCTACAAGCATTTCTTAAACATCTACTACAATATATGACCAAATACAAAAAAATTAAATAATCACTATACTTAAGGAGTTTACATTTCAACAGGAGGAGAGAGTCTGGGACAAATATAAAGAGAAAAAAAAAAGTGAAGTATTTGTATCCTATGGTGAATCAGGAAAGACTTCATGTATGAAACAATGCTTGGGCTATGTTTTGGAAACAAACAAAAAAGAGTTCTTTGAAAGAGGGTGAAGAAGAAAAATTTTCCAGTTACCAAGGATAGCTAGTACCAAGGTGAGAGACAGGAAATGAAGTGCTGTGTGTGAGGAACAGAGAGGTTAATCTGTCTGAATTGCCAAGTGGATGAAGGGGAGTAATGGACAGAAAGGATGAAAAGATATATTGGGAACATTTTATGAAGGGCTTTAAAAGCTAAACAGGAGAGTTTATATTTTATCCTAGAGGAATTGGGGAATCATTGAAGCTTATTGATTAGGAGAATGACATAGGTCTGTACTCACAGACAATTTTGTGGCAGTGTGCAGGATGGTTTGGAATAGCAGAGGGAAAGCAGGGAGAAAAATTAGGAGACCATTGCTATAACGTGGTCAAAAAGGCCTAAAAAAGGCAGTGGCTGATAGAGAGAAGGGGTTCGATGGGATAGATGTTGCAGAAACAGAATTTACAAGATTTGGCCTTCAAATGGATGTGTCAGATGAGGGATAATGAAGAGTTGAGGATAAAGCTAAGGTTGAAATCCTAGGATATTTGATCACTGTAGGTCTAGACTTATTGTTGCCAGCCCAAACCAATATCTTCTTAAGTGGAGTGCTTTAATAGTTTCTACTTTGATCAGAATGAATCTTAGCAGGAAATCTATACACAGAGAAATACTTTTCCCAGAACATTTAAGCAACTATGGAAGCTTTTAGCTTATGAGATGCCCACATATAACTTAAGAAGTGGCCAGTCACCACCAAAATATGACATGTTCTTTATTTCTCCTTGCAGATAAAATACAATGAATAAAAATTTCAAAAGTCTGTTAGTATACATATTCTCCAAATATGCGATGAGAATTGGCTATACTTTTCTCCTAAATAGTGATCACAAGTCTTGTGCTTCTTGGTGGCATACTATTGTCAAGCTATTTGGTTAAAAAAAAATTTTACTACATTGCCATTTACTTGAGTGCTATATATAACTTTCACTCTTTCCTTAGCTATCACCAGGTATTGAGGTCACTGAGCTATGATATCAACATACATATCAGTATGTTGAATTCAGTTCTCTAATATTGCTAGACATCTCTAGTAAGCAATATCTAATTTTACTTCTCAGAATGTTAGTTTATGAGCTGTTGTTAATGTAGACCTGTAATTTCTCTTCATACATACATGTATATATGTTTTTGAATGTCTAAACCAAGAACTCTAGAGAACATATTAGATGAGTCTCATTGTTACTCATCTCTTTACTGGAAAATTGAACAACTTTTAAGTGTTCTTTCCCAGGATTGCTCCCAATCTCCTCAAGCTGTCACCTGGGGCAGGGGAAAAGGTTTAAAATGGGCATCTTCTTAAGCCAACAATGGAAAAAGTTGATCAAATCTTATTTCTCCATATTTTTCAAAGGGCTTCATAGATTTTAATGCAAGTTTGGACTTTCCTATCTTCTACTTCTGGTTCTCTTTAATTATTTAAGCATGGGTAATGTCCCCTGGTAGTTTAGCTAGTGAAACGTAGTTCTTAATGAATTTGTAATGATCTGCTAAATCATAGGAATATCCTTAGATCTCTAAAGTTCTTTGGAAATGCCAAATCAGGAGTTCTTTCATCTTCTCTTTACTCTGCAAACTGGTATTTCTCAAATGAATTTTCCTCCTCCTAGCCAACAATTTTATCATTCATTTCTCATTTTTTTCTTATGTCTCCCTCAGAACAACAAAGTCCTCAGGGTGCACTAACACTTTCAGACAATTCTGTCTCCAACCACTTTCTTCATCAGTTTCTAGAAACTGTCAAGTGTCCCTGAGATGCGTCTAGTTATACATTTGAACTTCAAATTCAGTTAAACAAAGGAAAGTATAAGTTCCACCAAAAGAACCTAGGAGCATCTGCTACTACTAACACCTAGAACCACCAATTGCCTAACAAGTAATCAGATGGAATAAAGCATTATAAACTTCCAGTTTTGTTCCTTTGTTTAAAATAATCTAGACAACATTTTTATATTTCCATTCGTCCTTTGTTATCCTATATATCCATAAATAAATATAATGCAAGTAGAAGGATATTTTCTTGACATTGAGAATGAGTAAGAAAAAAAAAAACACACAAAAACAAGCCATATTTTGGAATAATTTTCAAATTGATCGTTATCATTTTTCCTCATAATTAACCATAAGCTAAAGTTATAGCTTTGGCACATGAGACATTTGCTTGCTTGGTGAGGTTTTTAAAAAAAAAGAAAGAAAGAAAAGAGAAAAGCCTACACATTTTTGAACAAGATTATTACTATTCTAATTACACAGCTGAAATTTAGAAGCCTTGCAGATATGTGACCCTTGGGATAGTGAGAAAGGAGTCTGAAATAACTGAAGTGCAGAATTGTGGTGGCCAAAAAAGTATCTTTTGGCAGAAAAAAATAAGCAGTTTTTCCCTTCAAAGAAACTATTTATGTGACACTTGCTATGGACATTTCTTTGTTCCAAGACACACATTAATTGACTATCTTGGTTCTCAGACTTACTGGAGAACTGATATGTGCTTATTAAAAATATAAGAAAGCACAATGTAATTATAAACATGATTGCCTTGATAATAACTAATACCTGTGGGGCAATGTATAGCCTAAATCAATAAAGACCATTGTCCCCACTTGAAATTTATTACATTCAAGGCATATACCTTCTCACCTCTCCTCCAACTCCTAAATCTAGTCTATACTTACTATCAAATCACAATACTCATGTCAAATTCATGATTTTTTTAATCTATTGTACACAATAGATACTATGGACCAAATACTATGTACACATAGTACAATGAAAGAATACCTAATGAGCATCTACAAGCACAACCAATTTGCCCATTTTGACTGAAGCCAGTGATCAGTTCAGTAAGAGAAGCGGACGATTTAGTCTTAAACTGATTTGACAAATGAATTCAGTCAAAACAGTCAAACTAAGCAAACAGAAACCTAGTCTTCTCCCTTCTGGCTTCTTAGAGAACAGGTGATAGAACTTCCATAATATAGATTGACCTCTGCTAGAGGACAATACATTTCATTTTTAGAAATGAAAAAAATAACACATTAACTTCAATAGTTACATGCAATCATATGTACAGGAAGAGGACATAGTAAATAGCATCATACAGAGATGTTTTTTTTTTTTCCTCCTGACTAAGGGCATGCCTGCAAGTCCAACACCATATTTTCTAATCATTGAAATGCAAAGGATCCAGAAGAGACATTGCCCCTAGCAACAGTATAATTGGCTATATACATACAGCATAAACACAAATTTACTAGATGGTGGACACAGGAATACTGAAATGGAAAACATGCATAAGTCTTCTCCCACAAATATAGGAACAGACAGCACAGGGAGCCTTTCTAGAGCCCCAAACAATCATGCCTATTTACTTTCTGAATTGTCCAATCTACAATAAAAGTGAATGAGGCAGGGCTCTGAGATGATGGCACTTTATTAAAAGCTCATCATCCCCTCCAGGAAAGTGGAACTAAGATCTCCCTTCAATCTGAGATGTCCCCTTCTTCCTGGGTGTTATTTTATAAGGTTTGATACCAGATTTGATACCTGAACATTCTAAAGAAGCTAGATAAAATATAGAGTCCCATTGGTTGACTGACATATCTTCCTTTGCAAGCCAAAAAAATTATGCATCAGCTAGAAGCTGTGTCTTCAGGGTCTCAAATTGGATGAAACATTGAATATCTCTACTGACTAAATGGTTTTAATAAGATTACCTGCTCATGTTGGACAAGAGAGAATGGATTGGAGGTACAAAAATAAATTGGGGAATTTTCCATGTAATTGAGTCATATTTATGATATTAAGGTTGGTCACCATAACGAGTAAAAACAAGAATGAAGAGCCTCTAGTTAGTTTCCTATGATTAAGCTAACAATATGCAGTTCACAGTTCTGGGACCTAATATACAGAATTTATAATCACTATTCCTATGGAATTATGCAAACTAATTAATACTAATTAAGACTTAAAAGGGGTCCAAATGAATTATTTCTCAAATTCTCCCTCTTTGAGTTACAGAAAGACCCCTGTCTTTTTTTGGATCATCACAATCTAAGTGCATAGAAGGCAGTCCTTCATGGACAATGCAAGGGGGCAGTCCCCTATCTGAGGTTCAAAGGTAACATTAGTGAAGAACGAAGTGGACACAACTCATAACATACTAATTATGTTCATTTGTTTAAATTTTAATGCACACTAAATGGAACATTAAATGTTCAAGATTACTCTCACTAGCCAAGAACCATGAGGGATAGGTACCTTGTAGTAAAACTTGCCCTACAAGATAGGTAAATCAGGGGACCAGAAGGCATTTGTTCAAGGTCAAGTATTGAGTTACCCTATACACAGGTTTGGAAATCTTTTGAATATATGAAATGATATAAGAGGATTTGACAAATACCTACTTCCTTATGTTAATGAGAGTCAATATTACTGCAGAGAATTACCCAGATGGCTATAAAGGGGAGTAGAAGAATCTAATAAATAGATTGAGTTCCACAGGAAAAAGAATTATGACTAATTGTTAGTGGAGGAGCAAAAACCAAAGTAGAAGACTGAAAAGGAATATTTAAAGTTCAATTCACTGCAGATTCAGAAAGATTAGGAATCATTTGTGGAAAAGATGAAAATGATGTGCTTACTAGAAAAGAAGGCAAAGTGTAAGAGAATGTTGATGGCAGAAAATTTGAGTCATGACCTCTTATTAAAATTTTATGAATCTCTGCAGAAGATACAACCTTACAGGCTCCAATTTGCATGCTCTTACGATGGCACATTTTAAGGAAACTTCTAGCACAACTGAGGTGAGTAGTAAGAGTTATAGAACAATTATTGTTGAAGCAGCATATGAGGCTATAGGGCTTCCTTAAAGCAATACTTCAAAAAATTTCTGCCACTGTCACAATGTA